>NC_056749.1:121115191-121250191 GCF_019279795.1 Protopterus annectens
AAGTTTGCACTGAACCTGTCTGCCAGTATGTTGGCAATGTCTGTGGGTTCAGTGATTTTTGTATCATTTTGGACTAATTCTGAGCATATCTGGGAGTTTCCACCCAGGTTCCTAACATAGCTGAAAAAGGCCTTATGATTGTCCTTTGAATCCATGGCAATTTTTCTCTCAAAATTGGCCTTAGTTGATTTTATGAGTACTCGTATTTTTTTACTAATAATGATCAGGGGTGACTTCCCTTTTATGGATTTTGTTCTATCATGTAATAGCTTTCTCCTCTTATTGTAAAGTTTGTTAATGGCTGGGGTCCACCAGACTGGACGTTTGCCCTTTGTGGAAAGAGTCTTTTATTTGGGATTGCCTGATCCATGCAGTCCTGGAGGTGTTCATAGAAGGCATTTGTAAGGGCTTCCGCAGCTTGGGTTGTGGTTTCCACTGTCTCAGGGGCCTTGAAGGATACCACACCAGTCTTGAGTAGTGTGAAGTTTGCTTTAGAGAAGTTCTTCACTGTGGTCTTTTTTGTTTGGGGTGGGGGCGGGATGTGGATTTCCAGTGAGATTAGTTTATGATCAGATCTCACCAATGAGGGATATACTTCCGGTGTGGAGCATTTTGTCCCCATGTTTGTGATAATGAGATCTAGTATATTTTCTCCTCTCGTGGGAACAGTGACTAGCTGTTCCATGGCATTTGAATTTATGAACTCCAGGAACTGTTGGGCTAGAAAGTTTAGGGCTTGAGTAATGTTCCCAGTCTATATTCGGGTAGTTGAAGTCACCCAATATGATGGTGTTTGGAGATACATTTATACCCTCCAGTGTCTTCAGGAAGGCTGTGTGGGGTTCCTGAGTTTGAGAGGGTGGCCTGTAGCATGCTACAATTTGTAGAGCAGTTTTGCCTATGGTTAGTTGCACCTGGATGGTTTCCAAGCTTCTGCGTTGCCACCAACCTGGAGGTGTGGGTATCCTTTATGAATATGGATACACCCCCTCCTTTTGTGGTGTGGTCCGGGTTTTGGGGCCGGAACGCATGATATGAGGTGAAACCTAATAGTGCCGGCGTGCTCTCCGGAGCCTTGAACCAGGTTTCAGTTACAGCACAGACATCGATGTTCTCCATACTGAGAAGGGCCTCGAGTGCGTGCATTTTGAGATTTAGACTTCTGGCATTGAGCAGCATTACCCTCAGTTTCTTCCCATTTTTGTTTTCTAGGGTGGTAGGTTTAGAATTTGAGCCTTGCCTAGGAAAGGCACTATGGGGGTGGCAAGAGCCTTAGCCAATATCCGGAATCCCAGGGGTGACAGGTGCAAGCCGTCCCTTGCGAAGCAGCGTGGCTTGTGAAGCATGTCATCCCAGACAGACAGACACTGGATCCCCTTTGAATGACACCAGACATTAAGCCAATTGTTAAAGCTGATCATCTTGTCTCTATATTGTGGCATCATTCTTGGTGAAGGAAGGATACTGCTCAGGGTCAGGGTCATACCTGCCTGGGCTACATAATCAGAGAGCTCCTCTATGTCTCTCTTCATGTAGTCCAGGGAGGTACGTCTCAGGTCGTTCACACAATGACTCTGTCATATTTGTACTTGCCGTGGAGTGACCCGAGTGCTTGTGTTATGTGGCGGATTCTAGCGCCCGATAGGCAGCTTACTGTGACCCTCTCCTTGTTCAGCCTGGTGAGTGGGACGTCAGTGTGTCTGACTATGGAGTCACCTATGACAAGTATGTTTGGTGTTGTATTTGGCCTTAAGGGCTGTGACTGCTTTGCACACTGCTTTTGTGGTTTATGTGTTGCTTGTGGGGTGTCTTGAGGTAGCAGTTGTTTGGGTGTCTGCTTTGGAGGCCTCTGCTGTTTAGGTAAATTTTTACTCAGAGCCTCCGAGTATGTCTTTGTGTGTTTATGTGTTTGATTCAGTGGTGTGGTAGCATTATGTGAGGCTGGTTCTGTGGTGTCTGTAGTTGCCTTCTCCTCCTGTCTGGTCTTGCCAGTCCTGAGTTGAGAGAGCTCAGCCTCCAGTTTGGCTAAATAGCTGCATCTCTCGCAAGTATTTGTGTTATGTGGGAGGAGGAGAGGGTTGTCTGTGTACATGAGGCAGTTATAACATTGCCTCAAGATTCCCAGATTCACCAGCTGGACCGGAGAGGAGATTGACAACTGACCTTTGGACATGCTAGAATAATATTGGGAATTCCTTAATAATTGAAAACAAGGGCCAGTGGGGAGTGAGGGTGTAGTGCTTTTAATTTTAGTGCTGACTTATATAATTGCTTTAGTGAGCAAGTGCCAGGTAACTTGAGTGCAATGTGTTACAAGTAACTAAATGCAAAAACGACAAACAGTAACTTTCTTTCAAGTGAAACAAGGAAATAAGTACAGTAAGCAATGCAGATATCACTAGTGATCCACAGAAGCACTGAGAAGCACAGATTAGGTGGAATTAGCTTCCAGGGAAATAACAAGCAAACAAACAACAAGCATATAAACAAAGCTAGATTCAGCAGGCCTGGATCTAGTCTATGCTAGAGCAAACAAGGTGTACCAATTTCAGTAAGATACAGTTCAAATATTCAGGCACTATAAACCTTTAACCAGAAATTCCCAGCTCAGAAGGGCAGAGTCCATATATCTGTGTGTGTATATATATATATATATATATATATATATATGTATATATATATATATCTGTATATATATATATATATCTATATATATATATATATAGGTATGTAAATATACATACACACACACATATATATTTGTGTGTGTATGTATATATATATTTATATATTTATATCTATATATGTCTATATATGTATCTAGCTATACATCTCTTTCTCTGTGTGTGTGTGTGTGTGTGTGTGTGTGTATATATATATATATATATATATATATATATATATATATGTATGTATATATATATATATATATATATATATATATATGTGTGTGTATGTATGTGTGTGTGTGCGTACATATATGTATATATATATATATATATATATATATATATATATATATGTATGTATGTATTTGTATGTTTCTGGAATAGCTAGCCACAATATTTTTTTCATGTTGAGTTTTAATGTAATACAGAAATGTTGCATACCATAAGTAACATGACATCAGCAGTTACATGAATTATTTACTTACTTATTATTTAGCAGGTTGTTGGATCAAGGACTTGGTCCTGATAAACCATTCCAACCAGGTAGTATAAAGTATAATGCCATAGCGCAGTTGACATTTTGAATTACAACTCAACAAAATCTTGGAGTTTTGATCAGTGATTGGTCCAAGGTTGTATATTTCTTAAATCAGAATATAGACTCTGTATGCAGACTCCCTCTTTTGGTGATGTCTTTGTGCTTGAACCAGTTGCCCCAGTGAAGTTATGCTTTTCTTTTTCTCTCTACATGTTTTTTTTATTAACAGCTTTATTGAATCATCACTTGTGACATAGGCAAATTTACATTTATAGAAAAGTAACTAAATTGTATTACATTAACAAACATTATACTTAACATATATTGCTATATATCATATAACCTAAGCAAAATTACATAAATTATTCAATTCCTGCCCCTTTTTTTAAACAAGAAACCTCTTCATTAAACCATCAGTTAATACACAGGCAAGCATACATTTAAATAAATGAAAACAAACCACACTGACTCGATCCTAGTCTCAAGCATTTTACATCACAAACCGTACTGACACACACTACAGTTGCAAACACTATACATCACTTATCTACCCAGTTTTTCTCACTCAAACATTACATAGCTCATTTAAGTCCTGCCTTCTTTTAAATCTTGTTCCTCTCTTGTATGTATTGTTTCCACAATTCCTATTTTGTCCTGTGTGGTTTGCTCCTACCTTTTTCTAAAGATCTCAGTTCCAGTTGATGTTCTTCGTGTTTCACTGTTGCAGTCATTACATTTGGGTTATAAACTGGCAGGTTGCCCTCAGTCGGCCTGAATTCCAAAGTCTTGGGTCCTGCGTCGGTTGCTGTCGCCTCTTCCCTGATGCCAGGTCGTCAGGGGTATAAAAGATGCAGCCAACGCCATTTTATTCAGTCTTTCTTGCCGCGCGGTGCCCGAAGCAGAAGCAGTTCGGAAGTGCCGGTCGGCCGACTCCTGAGATTTTCGTGTTCGAGTTTCAGATCCGAAGTCTTCATTAAAAGCTAAGTACCCCATTGGGGAAACTTTTTTCTTGCTCCAGACCGATGTCAGAAAAAGTTAATAATTGTATTTCTTGAGGGAAGCAAATACCTTATAAGGACTTTCACTCTTACTGTATTCCTTGCCTAGGCCCTGACCAAGACGTTGCTAGTTGACAGTTTTGTGCTAGATTTAACCAACGCACTATTAAACGTTGGTACGATTTTGCATTAAGCTATTTTGGGCGAAGGTTTAATTATACAATGTCGTCGGATAGCCATCCGACTACCGGAGTTCACAAAATATGCAAAGAAAAAAACAGGCAACCGAGGTCCAAAACCGACGAAGCTTCTCCTAAGCAACATGCCGGTTCTCAGTGAAGCGCTTTCACAGCCCCTGACGCCCGCTACTCTAGAGTCGCAGGCCGCTACCGACTC
Organism: Protopterus annectens; assembly: GCF_019279795.1. Classification (NCBI taxonomy): domain Eukaryota; kingdom Metazoa; phylum Chordata; order Ceratodontiformes; family Protopteridae; genus Protopterus; species Protopterus annectens. Next base: position 121,119,793 of record NC_056749.1, read on the forward strand.
CCACGTGGAGTCGGCCAGGCCGCAGGAAACTCAAGGTATTGGAGCCTCAGAGATTATTCCCTCAGATGGGTCCGGAGCCGCTGAGCAGGCATCGGCTTCTGAGGGTGTATTCAGACTTAAACGATTATATATTAAACCGACTTCAAAGACTAAAACACCTTTAAATGCAAAGAAACAAGTTCACCAGTCACAAGGACAGGCCTCCATGCCCAAGAAACAGATGCTCAAAATGGCTGAAGACTTAATTACCTTGATCAGGGGTTCCCATCCCCCTCCTGATAAGAGGCCTAGGCAAGAGATAGACTATGAATCTTCAGATCAGGTTTCCATTTCTTCTGATTCCTCTTCTGATCAGGAATATTCTCTTCCCCCCCTATGAGGATTCTGATGCTGAAGATTCAATTCCTTCAGCTTCTCCTCCTGAGGACTACTCTTTTGGGGAAACCTTGCATACCATGAGGGAGCACTTCCACTGGGAGAGCCCAGGTTTTTCAGAATCAAAGAAAAGGCTCAGAGACTTCCTTTTACTACCTCAACACAGGCCTCTAGCTATTCCACCTGTGTTGGACATTGTAGATGTGTTTTCGGAATCTAGTCTGACCCCTGACTCTCTACCTCCAGCTCCTGTTAAGCCGGACAGATACTACAGGGTCCCTGACTCTCATAAATTCCTTTTCAAAAACCCTTCTGCAGACCCAGAAACTATTTCTCAGGGTCCAAAAGGGGTCAAAGCTTCCACTGCAAAAAATCCTACCCCCTCTGACAAGGGAGTCTGGATAGATAGGGAAAAAAGATTTACACATCTGCTATTTTGGCTATAAGGGACTTAAATTGTCAGTTTCATATGCTCAAATATCAGCAATATATCATGACATTGCTTAAACAGAAAATGATGTCAAATTCTGAATGTGCAGAAAACAAAGAAATGCAGGATTTATTGTATGCAGCTGAACAAGTTGGAAAGCAAACTTTGCAATTTGGGTTTGATTCTCTGGAGGCCTCCTGCAGGGCCGCTGTTGTGGGTTCTGTCATTAGGAGGCATGCTTGGTTAAAGGAACAAAATCTGCCTGACCATGTTAAAGCAAAATTATTAGATGCTCCTTGACAACATGATACCTTGTTTGGTGTTAAGGCCGAAGAGGTGTTAAAGAAAATGGAGGACAAAGCTAAATCTATGCAAATGGTCAAGGATTTCTTACAGGTACAGCCACCTAGATTTAGCAGACACTGGCCTACAAATAATTGGTCCTTTCCAGTCTCAGCAGACCTTAAAGGGGCAGATCCAGATGCCCTAGAAGCAGATTACAGCATACAGGTCTAAGCAGTGGAGTGCTTCTACCTCCAAAGGTGGAGAGGACTCAGACAGACCTCAAAGGGGCAGATCCAGATGCCCTAGAGGCAGATTACAGCATACAGGTCTAAGCAGTGGAGTGCTTCTACCTCCAAAGGTGGAGAGGACAAATCACATTCAAACAGGAAACGGTCCCAATGACTTCCCTCTGCCTGCTCCAAGTACTTATCTTCTGGCAGCACCCTTAGAGGGAAAACTAACACTTTTTTCTCAAAATTGGCACATTATAACCCAGGACAAATGGGTTCTAGACAGTGTCACAAGGCTACAAGTTTCATTTCCATACCCTGCCAAGGGCAAACGGTTGGCCAGACCTGCCAAAAAATCAATGGGCAGAGGCTCAAAAACAAGTCGCAGCTCTCATGGAGATGAGGGCTATTCAACAAGTACCATAGCAAGAGCAGGGAAATGGATTTTACTCAAGACTGTTCTTGGTACCCGGCAAGGACAAAGCATGGAGACCAATACTGGACCTATCTATTCTAAACACTTTTCTGAATATACCAAAATTCAAGATGTTGACCTTACAGCAGCTTCTGCCCATGCTGGGTAGCAAGGCTTGGCTCGTGACTTTAGACCTAAAAGTGGCATACCTGCATGTCCCAATCAGACAATCATGCAGAAGATACCTCATATTCAAGGCTGGCTCAAAGCATTACCAATTCTCTGCAGTGCCCTTTGGCTTAACTACTGCACCCAGGGTCTTCACAAAGTGCCTGGCACCAGTAATTGCTTACTACAGACAAAGAGGAATACAAATATATCCTTACTTGGACGACTGCCTCATACAAGCAGAGAACAAAGACATTCTACTACAGCATCTGACTTTTGTGATGAGACTTTCAACATGCCTAGGGTACATAGTCAACAAAAAGAAATCAAAACTAGTACCCTCTCAAGAGATAATATTCCTGGGTGCAAGCTTAAATACAACTGCCCAGATGGCTTATCTCACTCCAGACAAACAAAGGCAACTGACTACCTATTTCAAGGAAATGGCAATAAAGGCCCAATTATCTGCAAGAAAAATTCTGCAGGCTTTGGGGTTCATGGCATCCTGCATTTTACTAATTCCATATGGAAGACTGCATATGAGGAAAATTCAGTGGTACCTAAAAAGTGGCTGGTCACAACATTGCCACAGCCTGGAAACAATGATTACTCTAATTCCCTGCCTGCAACAGGAATTTCGATGGTGGTCAAAGGCTTGTCACCAAAACAAGGGACAGCCATTCTCACTACCTCCAGCCAGGCAGAGCCTAACGACGGATGCATCAGATTATGCCTGGGGGGCACACATGGCAGGAAGAGGCATTCAGGGCACCTAGTCCACAAACCAAAAGCATCTACATATCAATCAAAAAAAGATGCTAGCTGTTCAAAATGTCCTGACAGCCTTCAAGGACCTACTTCATCTGGGACAACTACTGATAAAGACAGACGACACCACGGTCATGTGGTACATAAACAAGCAGGGGGGCACTCATTCTTACCCCCTGTACAGACTAGCCATGGCTTTATGGGATACAGCATTGACTTACCAAGTTCATCTGCAGGCACAATTCCTGCCAGGAAAGGAAAATACAGTGGCAGACGAACTAAGCAGAAACCTCATGGATCCCCAAGTCTTCAGCATGGTAATGAAATGGGGACGCCTGGACAAGATCTGTTTGCCTCCCCTCAAAACAATCAACTAAAAAGATTCTGCACAAGGACTTATCACAGACAAGCTTGGAAAGTGGACGCCTTATCTTTCAACTGGACAAACTTGTCAGTATATGCCTTTCCTCCACTGCCTCTCTTCCCCAAGGTACTCCTAAAGGTCAGGCAGGAGAAACCAAAAATTATTCTGATTGCCCTAGACTGGCCACGCCAGTACTGGTATCCCATCTTAAGGAACTTATCCCAATGCCCAGCCTGGACCTTACCTCAAATACCTCATCTACTGTCCCAGCAAAACAATCAGATTCTGCACAGCCAACTCAGGACCCTAAACCTGGCAGCACGGCGGATAATGTAGCCATACAAAACCACACCTCTCAGTAAAGCTGTGATGGATGTCATTTTAGAAGCCAGAAGGCCTAGTACTAGAAAATCCTATGCTGGGAAATGGAAGAGATTTTGCGCTTGGAACCAAGCTCAAGGAACTGATACAGCTGTCCCACATATTCCTCAGATTTTGCAATATTTAACTGCGATGATGGACAAAGGCTTATCTTTTTCATCAATTAAAATCCATGCCTCTGCCATTTTGGCTCATTACAATACAGAGCCACCACTCTTTTCTCATCCTTTATTAAGGCAGTACCTCATAGGACCCAAAAACTTAAGGCCCCCCCAAGGAGAATGCCAATACCTGCATGGGACCTCAATTATGCCTTGGAAATACTCACCTTACCTCCTTATGAGCCAGCTGCTACTGTGGACATAGTTCTTATCTTGGAAAACAGCTCTGCTCCTTGCAATAACTTCTGCAAGACGAGTTTCAGAGCTACAGGCTCTCATGGCTGTGGAACCCTTTATCATTTTCTATCCAGACAGGGTCTCTCTGAGAACAAACCCTACATTTATGCCTAAGGTGGTATCCAGTGTAGCCCTTAACCAAACAATTCATTTGCCAACCTTTTATCCAAATCCACAGAACAAGAGAAAGAAAATTCTGCATTCTTTGGACGTACACAGACAACTTAGATTCTACTTGGACAAAACTAAAGTTTTCAGAAGGACAGAGCAATTACTAGTGGCATATGCCACAGCATCACAAGGAAAGGCCATCTCCAAGTAGACTATTTCAAAATGGATAGGTCACTGCATTCGTTTCTGCTACTCACAGCATGGCAAACCAGTGCCTAAGGGCATTAGGCCACATTCAACCAGAGCTGCAGCCACTTCTGCAGCCTTTCTCAGGGGAGTACCAACCAAGGACATTTTGGAGGCTGCTATTTGGAGTTCAATGTATACCTTTACAAAACATTACAGTCTGCCTCTTTACTCTAAATTCAGGGCAGGCTTTGCCACTGCAGTTCTGCAGGACCCCATAGCCGCTCCTAATGCTGTTTAGCTCCAGCCCCCCCCAACCATAGCTTTGGGACTCAACCCAAATGTAATGACTGCAGCATTGAAACACGAAGAAAATAGTACAGTTGTGTACACTTACCATAAATGTAGATGTTCAAGTGTATTCACTGTTGCATCCAGGTTACCCACCTGCCATCCCCCTTATTTTTGCTGGAACTTATCTTTACTTCTCTAATCTATACAACCTAAGTGGCATATTTGCTTATAGATGAAGTTAAGCTCATTTCTAGTGCATGTATGTTTTATTTATATAAATTTAGCCTACCCTTTTGGGGTCACCTGACATCTGGGGCAAGAAAAACTGAATAAAATGGCGTTGGCTGCATCTTTTATACCCCTGATGACCTGACGTCATGGAAGAGGTGGCAGCAACCGACGCAGGACTCAAGACTTTGGAATTCAGGCCGACTGAGGGCAACCTGCAGCAGGATAACCCAAATGTAATGATTGCAACAGTGGATACACTCTAACATCTACATTTATGGTAAGTGTACACAACTGTACATTTTATCTCTGTTATTATATTCACTACTTCCATTATAGTTGGTTTAGATTCTAATTTCCATTTTCTAGTAATTGCTTTTTTTGGCAGCCATCATTATTAGACATAACAAGGCCTTACCATGTCTAGTCAATTCCGATTCTGTATCATAGCTCAGAAAAGTAATCTCCCCCGTCAGACAAATCTGCCCACCCAGCATCTCTGGTAATGCATCCTGTGGGGAATCCTTAGTCTGCCAACTCACAGCAGTCCCAGAACATACGTTTCCAATTACCTTTCTTCACCTTCACATCTTCAACATTTACTGTCTACCCGAGAAAAAAATTATCTGAGTTTTGTATTATCTTTTGTTTAGTCTCTTCCCATATATCCTTAGCTTCCAAACAGGAATAATTTTTAATCCATAATTCTAAATACTTCATTTTATTGTGTCCCCATAAATATGGATATTGTTGAATAAATTCATATGTGGGTACATAATTTACCACTATTGCCTTTGTTTTAGCTCATTAAGTTTGTATCTCAAAAGGATTTGAAACTGTCTTAAAATGTTCCAGAGCACTGTAAGGTCCTTTTCTGGTTTTGTCTGGTATAAAATCTCATCTGCAAACAGATCCAGCTTTTCTTGCCTAACATACCAGTTATATCCTTAAATTTCTGAGTTCCTTATTTTCTTTACCAGTGGTTCTAAACATAATGCAAATAATGGAGGAAAGAGGGCACACTTGATTGGTTCCTGTGCTCAAGCTGAAAACGAGAGAGGACCCCACCTACTTTAATTTTCACCTCCAATCCCTCATATATCCTCCTAATCAGCCTTAACATTTTAGTAGGCAGTACAAATGCTTCTATTGCCCTGCTCGTAAACTTTTTCTACATCAAAACTCATCAATAACAGTGGTATTTCTTACATTCTGCTTCTCTCTGGGATCGTCATTGTTCTTTTAATATTGTCAAACGTTTCCTCCCCTCCAGAAAGCTACGTTGATCCATATCTATCAATTTTGGCATCACTTTTGCCGTTCTTTTAGCCATTATAGACATAAACACTTTATAATCATGGTTTAGTGTTGAAATCAGCCTGTACGAAGCTGGATCTGATGGATCTTTAAGCTCTTTAGGTATTACAGCTGCACCGCTTTGTTCCAGGATGTTGGTACTTTTCCTCCTCTTAAGATATTGTTAAAAAAACCTTCCAGATCTTTATCATTTTTTCCCTCTTAGCTTCCAATCTTCCACATGAATACCATCTTTACCTGGGGACTTTCCGAAAGAATGGTTATACAAAACCATTTATATCTCATCTCCTCCTAGCCTGTTAGTAATTGAGCTTCATCTACCTCTAACCATGGCATACCATTTCCATGTGTACCTTTTTCTTGATTTCATATTTTTTGTTTTATACAGACTTTCATAAAATTTCTGACTTATTTCTAATAAGTCTACAGGATCTCTTGTTACCTTCCTTGTTATAGGCTCCCTAAGCATACTTCTCAACCTCTTAGTGCAAGAAATCTAAACAAAGCCATAAATGGGGGGGGGGGGGCAAAGGCCTACAAATAGGGGCAAGTTTTAAATATTGCTCTTAAAAAAATTAGAATATTGATACAATAATGTTTTGTGTTAACATGAATTTTCTGAAGAGTATGAAGTCTGAAACACAACTGTCATTATTTTCTGACTTCAGTTTTTAATGAATTGCCAGTGATTTTCCAGAAAACCAGAATCTTATGAAAAATGGACCAAACATCTGAACATTCTGGGAAAATCTTTACAGTTGAGAGGTATGTCCCTAGGCTTGGTGACTACAATTTCTACTTTCTGTTGCCTGAGTCGTTGTGCTAGAAGGTTTTGTGCTCTAGAGTTATTATCAAAAAACAAAAATCTGTCAGATTGCGAGGGCATCTCTTGTGCACAGCCCTCTTCAGGTCACTCACAGATTTTCTATTGGATTTAGGTCTGGGCTCTGGCTGGGCCATTCCAAAACTTTAATTTTTTTTCTGGTGAAGCCATTCTTTTGTTGATTTGGATGTATGCTTGGGGTCATTATGTTGAAAGGTGAAATTCCTCTTCATCTTCATCTTTCTAGCAGACACCTGAAGGTGTTGGGCCAAAAGTGACTGGTATTTGAAACTGTTCATAATTCCCTCCACCTTGATTAAAGCCCCAGTTCCAGCTGAAGAAAAGCAACCCGAAGCATGATTCTGCCACCACCATGCTTCACTGTGGGGATGGTGTTCTTTTGGTGATGCAAAGTGTTATTTTTGTGCCAAAAGTACCTTTTGGAATTGTGGCCAAAAGTTTGTCTTTGGTCTCATCAGACCATAACACATTTTCCCACATGCTTTTGGGAGACTTGATGTATTGTTTTGCAAATTTTAGCTGGGTCTGGATGTTTTTCTGTGTATTAAAAAAAAAAAAAAAAAAAAAAAAAAAAAAAGCTTCCATCTTGCAACCCTACCCCTGTAGCCCAGACATATGGGAGATTGTCACATGTAGTACACAGCTCCTTCAGTGTAGCTGTACGTCTCTTGGCAGCCTCCCTAACCATATTTCGTCTTGTCTTTTCATCAATTTTGGAGGGATGTCCAATTCTTTGTAATGTCACTGTTGTCCCATATTTTCTCCACTTTTTGATGACTGTCTTCACTGTGTTCCATGGTATATCCACTGCTGTGGAAATGTTTTTGTACCCTTGTCCTGACTGATACCTTTCAACAAAGAGATCCCTTTGATGTTTTATAAACTCTGTGCGAACCATGGCTTTTGCTATAGCAGGCAACTGAGTAAATGTCAGGAAAATACTACTAGGACAGCTAAACTTTATTTGGGGTTAATCAGAGTCTCTCTAAATTATGGCAGATGTGTACCCAAGAAGACTGAATGATGTAATTGAATCAAAAGGTGCTTCAACAAAGTATTAGTTTAAGGGTGTGCACACTTATGCAACCAGCTTATTGTACATTTTTTGTATATTTTCCCCTAACAGATTTCTTTGTTTTTCAATTGAAGTGTACAGGTTATCGGTCACATTTAAAGGTGGGAAGAGTTTTGAAATGATTTATTGTTGCCTCATTTTTTTATATCACAAAAAACTGGCATTTTCACAGGGGTGTATACACTTTTTATATCCTCTGTAGCTATGTTTTTAGAAGAAATTTCTGTCTTCTCTAGTGGCTCCTGCATAATTTCTGCTACTCATTTTTTAATTTGTCTTTTCAAAAGATAAATGGGAAAGTACCAGTGTTTAATTTTTATTCCATTAACCTGTGTTTATATTTTAGTTATTATTGGCGCATGATCTGAAATAGTTATTGGGTGTGTATCAAGACCTTTAATTAAATGCACATGTTCCTGTGAGATGTAAATTCAGTCTAGCCTAGCCCAGATGTTCATCGTGCATACAGCTGCAGTCATTACAGATGGGTTATCCTGCCGTCAGGCGAGTCCTCGGTCGGCCGAATTCCAAAGTCTAGGTCCGGCGTCGGTTGTCGTCGCTTCTTCCCTGACGTCAGTGCGGCAGGGGTATAAAAGAGGCAGCCGACGCCATTTTCTTCAGTCTTTCTTGCCGCGCGGTGCCCGAAGCAGAAGCAGTTCGCAAGTGCCGGTCGGCCAGCTCCTGAGATTTACGAAAGTATTTCAGCCGAAGTCTTCTTTAAAGCTAAGTACCCCGTTGGGGAAACTTTTCTTGCCTCAGACTGATGTCAGACAAAGTTAATAATTGCATTTCTTGTGGGAAGCAAATACCGCATAAGGATTTTCACTCTTTCTGTATACCTTGCTTAGGGCCAGACCACAACGTCTCGGCCTGCCATTTTTGTGCTAGATTCAACAAGCGCACTATTAAGTGCCGGGTGGAGTTCGCCCTTCATTATTTTGGCAAAAAATTAATTATATCATGTCGTCGGATACACCGATACCAGTTTTAAGCAAAAGACGCAAAGACAAGGACCGACATCCGAGGTCTGCACCGAGTACTGAGACCACGCTTAGGCCGACTGCCGGTTCTCCGGTTCTCAGCGAGGTGCCTACGCAGCCCCTGACTACCGATGAAACTATTTTACCGGTGACTTCAGTACCCGAGGTCGCAGGCTCCTCGGTCTCCATTCCCACTGCAGATACCGACGCCACTCTTGGCGGGGAAACTGAAAATTTAGTGAGGCCTGCCATTTCTGAAGGCATCTTCAGGCCTTCCACCTTCTCTATTAAATCCTTCATTAAATCTAAAGCTGCCATGAAAACTAAAAAACAGGGTCCTCAGACCTCCTCTCAAGGCCCCATGCCTAAAAAACAGATGCTTAAAATGGCTGAGGATTTGATAACTCTCATCAGGGGTTCTCAACCCCCCCTCTGACAAAAGACCCAGATTGGAAGAAGACTACCCTTCCTCAGACCAGGCTTCTACTACCTCAGACCATTCTGAGGACCAGGATTATGCCTATTCCCCTTTTGAAGACTTTGATGCTGAGGAGTCTATTCCCTCGGTCTCCTCCCCCGAGGACTACTCTTTTGGGGAAACCCATATACACCATCTGCTTTTATATTGTATTTTGTATATTTTTTTAGAAAGTTTTTTAGCTGTCCTATTTGGTCGAAATAATGTCTTATTTAGAACGACCATTAGGCAATATGTAGTTTGATATTAAGTGTATATGGGTTCCTGCGATATTACCCCTTGTTTTTCTTGTATCTCACATTTCTTGTGTACTTCTTTGTACACTTCTGTTTACTTAAAAATATACTTTTGTATATATACTTTGTGTGTGTTTATATACATATATATTTTTCAAATTTTGATTTGATTTTTAATAATTTGGGTCTCATCCTGTTTAATTATTGTGATTTTATTGTATGGCTATTGTTTTTTAATTTATGTCCAATATTGGTACATGTATTTAAGTTATGAGCAATTTCTTTTTAAATTTACTGTTTCAGCCTTTACGAAGGCATTCTTGATGTATAAATTCTGGTTGATTGGGAGCACTTGAATCCAATTAACCTTTAGTATTTAACTGTTAGTGTTTGGCTGCCTCAGTTTTTCTCTGAAGAAGCCACCATATGTGTGTGGCGAAAACGCTGTGATTATTTGTGTCAATAAATTGCGTTAAGGACTACGAAGGCTTCGATTGTTCTTGGGTTTCTTTGATTTCAAACGCTTTTGGGGAAACCCTGCATACATTGAGGCAGCACTTCCACTGGGAAGGCCAAGATTACTCAGATTCCAAGAAAAGGCTCAGGGAATTTCTACTGCTCCCCCAGCATAGGCCCCTGGCTATCCCTCCTGTTTTAGATAATTTGGATGATGTGTACGCAGAAGCCAGTCTTAATCCAGATTCTTTACCTCCAGCCCCTGTTAAACCAGACAGGTATTACCGGGTTCCTGATTCTCACCAGTTCCTTTATAAAAGCCATACTGCTGACCCAGAAACAATTTCACAGGGTCCCAAGGGGAATAAAGGCCTCTACTGCTAAAAACCCTTTACCTTCAGAGAGAGATTCCAGAGCATTAGAAAGGTGGGGGAAAAAGGTGTATACATCTGCCACTTTAACCATGAGGGCCTTAAACTGTCAATTTCATATGTTAAAGTACCAACAGTTTTTGTTATCTCAGCTGAAAAGCAAAATGACACAAACAAAAAAAAACAGATTTGAAAGAGTTGCAGGATTTGTTGCATGGAGCAGAGCAAGTGGGTAAACATACCTTGCAGTGTGGTTTTGATGCTTTAGAGGCCTCATGTAGAGCTGCTGTCACGGGGTCTGTTATACGTAGACATGCTTGGCTGAAAGAGCAAACCTTACCAGATCATGTCAAAGCAAAGTTATTAGATGCACCACTTCAAAAAGATGTATTGTTTGGTGTTAAAGCTGAGGAGGTACTAAAGAAAATGGAGGAAAAAGTGAAATCTATGCAAACAGTGAAATATTTCTTGCAGGTGCAACCTCCACGCTTCAGCAGAAACTGGCCTTCAAAAAAATGGTCCTTTCCAGCCACGGACAGACCTCAAAGGGGCAGATACAGACACCCAAGGGGTAGAGGACAACCTCAAGGATCTTACAGAGCTAGACAGTGGCAAGCACCAACCCCAAGAGGTGGAGAAGATAGATCACAGTCATTTAGAAAACAGACACATTGACTTCCCCCTATGCCGCCAAACAAAGCTATAATGGCAGCACCTTTGGGCGGAAAACTGGCATTATTTTCAAAAAACTGGCACATTGTTACAAAAGACAAATGGATTCTGGACATTATAGGCAGAGGCTACAGGTTCCACTTTCACACCCTTCCAAAAATGAGAGGCTTGCCAAACCTGCCACAAAATCAAAGGGCAGAGGCACAAAGACAAATTTCCGTGCTCGTGGATATGAAAGCGATTCAAGAGGTACCTGCAAAAGAACAAGGTCAAGGTTTTTATTCCAGACTATTCCTGGTACCAAGGAAGGACAAAGATTGGAGACCCATCTTAGACCTATCCATCCTAAACACAAATCTACAGGTGCCAAAATTCAAGATGCTCACATTACAGCAGCTTCTTCCCATGCTGGGCAAGGAGTCTTGGCTGGTAACATTGGACCTCAAGGAGACATACCTGCATGTCCCTGTCAGACAAGATTGCAGAAGATACCTCAGATTTCTTGCAGGTTCAACCCATTACCAATTGTCTGCATTACTCTTTGGCTTATCTACTGTGCCCAGAGTGTTTACAAAATGCCTGGCATCAGTAATTGCCTTCTGCAGGCAACAAGGAATACAAATCTACCCATATCTGGACGACTGCCTGATCCAAGCGGACAGCAAGGACATTCTATTGCAGCATCTGGCATTTGTAATAAAACTGTTAAACTACCTGGGATACACAGTGAACAAAAATAAATCAAAACTAATACCTTCTCAACAGATAATTTTCCTGGGTGCCAGCTTAAATACAACCACCCAGATGGCCTACCTCACGCCAGACAAACAAGGGCAACTGTCTCAATACTTCAACAAAATGGCAACTTTCACCAGACTAACTGCAAGGAAAGTCCTGCAGGCTCTGGGATTCATGGCATCTTGCATCCTACTAATACCATGTGCAAAGCTGCATATGAGGAAACTACAATGGTACCTAAAAAACTTATGGTCTCAACACAGCCACAGCTTTGAAACAATTATACCACTCATTCCATGCCTTCAAAAGGAATTTTTGTGGTGGGCTCAAGCATGCCAAAGAAACACAGGTCTCCCTTTCTGTTTACCTCAAGCAACTCAAATCATCACAACAGACGCCTCAGACTACGCCTGGGGAGCACACATGGCAGATCAGTGCATTCAGGGAAAATGGTCCTAAAAAGAGAAGCACCTACACATCAACCAAAAGGAGATGCTAGCCGTGCAAAATGCTCTTATGACCTTCAAAGACCTACTGCATCCAGGCCAGCTATTGATAAGGACAGACAGCACCACAGTCATGTGGTACATAAACAAACAGGGGAGAACTCATTCATACCCCCTGTGTAGGCAAGCCATGACCATGTGGAACACAGCACTGGAATTACAAATTCAACTACAGGCACAATTCCTGCCAGGGAAGGAAAACACACTGGCAGACAACTTAAGCAGAAATATGACAGACCCACACGAATGGAAGTTGCATCCTCAAGTCTTCTCAAAGATAACTCTGGCATGGGGACAGCCAGACATAGATCTATTTGCTACCCACAGAAATTACCAGTTGGAAAAATTTTGTTCAAGGAACTATCATCCACAGGCCTGGAAAGTGGACGCACTCTCTTTCAGTTGGACAGCATTGACAGTCTATGCCTTCCCGCCTCTTCCTCTACTGACCAAAGTTCTATTAAAAGCCAGAGCAGAGAGGCCACAAATGATTCTCATTGCTCCAGACTGACCACAACAGCACTGGTATCCTCTCCTAAAGAGCCTGACACACTCACCACCATGGATCCTACCTCTAGTTCCTCTTCTGTTGTCCCAGCACAACTACAAAACCCTTCACAGCCAGCTCAAAACTCTAAATCTAGCTGCATGGAGAATACCTTAATTTCCCAACAAACTCTCCTCTCCAAGGAGGTGCAGGATGTCATCTTGGAGGCCAGAAGACCCTCTACTAGAAAAGCCTACTCCGCCAAATGGAAATGATTCTGTTCCTGGAATCAAGAAAAGGGCCAGAATCCTTGGGTAATAAATATACCTCAAATTTTACAGTACCTAGCTGAGATGTTAAACAGTGGCCTTTCCTTCTCCTCCATCAAGATCCACGCTTCAGCCATTTCTGCACAATACAATACAGATCCTCCTTTATTCTCACATCCTCTATTAAGGCAGTTCCTCAGAGGGGCAAAAAATATAAAACCCCCACGGAAACCACCAGTCCCAGCTTGGGACCTCAACTTCGTATTGGAAAAGCTGACCCTGCCTCCCTTTGAGCCGGCTGCTTCAACAGAGCTACAATTCTTGTCGTGGAAGACAGCCTTCCTTCTGGCTATTACCTCAGCACGCAAGGTTTCGGAACTACAGGCCCTCATGGCTGTGCAACCATTCATCATTTTCCATCAGGACAGAGTTTCCTTACGAACCAACCGTACCTTCATGCCAAAGGTAGTATCCAGTGTAGCTTTGAATCAGACTATTCATTTACCTACCTTTTATCCAAATCCACAGAACAAAGGGGAGAGACTACTACATTCCTTGGACATTCACAGACAACTTCGTTATTACTTGGACAGAACAAAGCCATTCAGGAAATCTGAGCAGCTCTTTGTGTCCTATGCTACAGGTGCTCAAGGAAAGGCTATTTCCAAACAGACAATTTCAAAATGGATAGCCCACTGCATACACTTCTGTTATTCATTTCATGGAAAATCTGTCCTGTATACATCAGATCCCACTCCACCAGGGCTACAGCTACCTCTGCAGCTTTCCTCAGGGGAGTCCCTACCAAGGACATTTTGGAAGCAGCTACTTGGAGTTCAGTGCACACTTTCTCCAAGCACTACCACCTTCCACTATACTCAAAATCTAGAGCGGCCTTTGCCACAGCAGTCCTGCAGGGCATCCTCGCCCCTCCTAGTTCCACTTAGTGCCTACCACCCTTACTTAGCTTTGGGATTCTACCCATCTGTAATGACTGCAGCTGTATGCACGATGAACATAGTACAGTTTTGTACCTACCATAAATGTAGATGTTCGAGTGCTCATACAGCTGCAATCCAGGTTACCCTCCCTCCATCCCCTCTTAGGACAGGCCTTATGACAAACACCTTTATCATACAACCTATTTGGGGTATTCTTTTATGGTGTATTTGCTTGCAACTACTGTTTTTGATTTATCTACATTGCATGTTTGCATAATATTATGTTTTGCCTTCCTACTGGGGGCACCTGACATCTGGGGCAAGAAAAACTGAAGAAAATGGCGTCGGCTGCCTCTTTTATATCCCTGCCGCACTGACGTCAGGGAAGAAGCGACGACAACCGACGCCGGACCTAGACTTTGGAATTCGGCTGACCGAGGACCCGCCTGACGGCAGGATAACCCATCTGTAATGACTGCAGCTGTATGAGCACTCGAACATCTACATTTATGGTAGGTACAAAACTGTACTTTTTTGTATCTTGGGGAGTAATATGTAAATTCACTTCAGACTTCTAGTACTGAATTCACATCTTCCATGCCAAATATTTTCATAAATTTCTTAGTCTGCTGTTCTTTGTTAGGGTCTATGACAACAGATCAAATAGGTAAAATATGGAACGGCTGTAACACCGAAAATGCTGTTCATAGAAATCTGTTTTCTGAGATCAGAGTACAGGGAAAATTGGGAAGTTTGCCCTTTTCTCACTGATCTTCAAGTTGGTATATATATTTAGTGGGGGCATAGCCCCCCACAAAACCGATTTCTATGAATGGTATTTTTGGTGTTACAGCCATTCGATATTTTACCTATTCATAGTTTCATAGTTTAGTACTAGGCTATCTGCCCTGGGGCATTTGTAAGCCTAGCCATAGTGATGTGGCTTTCGCCACCCCATGAAATGGTACAAAAATGCACAGAATAGATTTAGAATACTGTGCCTCTGTCTAGTAGTGACACAATGAAGGTCCCTTATATAATAGAATTAGTTTACTGTGCCCCATCTAGTAGTGACACAGATGTGACCCCTGGGGTAAACTTACGATCTCCCATCCACTCATCAAGATTTCTCTTGAAGAGAGTCAGTGAGGGGCTCTGCCTAACATGAACTGGGATCTTGTTCCAGAGCATGGGAAGCCTCTGGGTTATGAATCTATCCCTCCATCATGTCCTATTCATACTTGTGCCAAGGTTTAAGTCTTTGGCTCTCGTGGTCCTGATGGATTTGGATTTTTTGAGGTGGAGCATGTCCATCAGTTCCTGATTGGACATGGCCTTGTACGTCAGGCAGAGATCACATCTGAGCAGCTACTGAATAGAGCTGGAGTTTCTTTAGTCTGGCAGAATAAGACATATGTTGGAGACCCTTGATCCTCTTGGTGAGGTACTTTTGTATTCTCTCCAGCTGTTGCAAATGCCGGGTGAGGTACATACCAAATGGGGCATTGTACTCAATCATGGGTCTGATGAGGGAGGAGTATAGGGCTACAGTGACATCCTTGGATCTGGAAGTGAATCCCTTCATGGTAAGGTTTGCAAGGTAGAATGTTTTTCTAACCACTTTGGCAACGTGGGTGTCAAATGAGAGGTCGCTGTCGACTTGGGTCCCTAGGTCTCTGATTACTTTTTCCGTACTCAGTGGGTTGCTGTCTATGTGATAGTTTGTGGGTACTTTGTTTTTCCCAAAGGGGATGACTATACATTTTTTGGCATTTAGTTTAAGGCCATGACTCCGGCACCAGTTCTGTGTGGCCTTTTTGTAGGATGTATGTTTCCGCTGGTGTATTGACTATGGCGCCTAGTTTACAATCATCTGCGAACTTTGTCAGCCACAACCCTCCCATGTTTGCTTTAACATCTGAGAAATAAATGCCGAACAAGAGGGGTCCCAGGACAGATCCCTGTGGGACACCACTTGTGACTGGCTTTGATTCGATCAGTTGTCATAGACCCCTTGTTATACTTTATCTTCTGGACGCCCCCAGACGCATCTTTACTGCTCCAAATCAAATTCCACTGCCCAGTTATAAAATAATATTCCTTGCTGTAAACTGACTATTTCTCCCAGAATTTCCTCAAGCTCCAGTATAGTAGTTTTAGATGGAGTGTAAATAAATGCCAATGTAATTCTCCTCCCATGCGAGTAGCCCCTTAGTACTACAAATCTGGCAATATATTTTTTTATCTTCTGTCACTATTGGAGCACCTCTTGCAATTAATATAAGTAGTTCTGTTTTCCTTTTGTCCCAGGTATTCCACTGAATAACCATTCTGAAAGCCTTTCTTTATCAAATGCACATGTTCAGTTCTTTCCAAGTGCGTCTCCTGTAGCATAACTATTTGCACTATACATTTTTTTTATATAGTTCAGTACTGTTTTCTTTTTTGTATTTATATGCAAGACCATTCATATTTAAAGACATTATAGAAAGCATCATTGTATTAAAAAGTTATTCCCACCTTTTATGCATAACAGTTTTTTTGTTAAATGCATCCACTGTTTAGCTTGAACTTTTATATGTTTTTTTTTTATCACATCCATTTGAGCCTGTCGGATCTTAAAAAAATTACAAAATGTTTAGTTTAATTGAAAACCCTCACACAAAAAAAAACAAACACACCCTTAATATACCCTCTGAAACCTATTAATACTAGCACACGAAACTATGTACATCTTCAAATATTGAAGCTTTACCCTCCTAATAGGAACAAATGCCCCAAACTGACATCCACACTCTGAATTGAGTTAACCTAAAAGGAAGGTTATCTATGCTAAAATGCATGATGCATCCTGTGATTCTACTAAGTGCTGTCTGATTTTGACTCATCTTTATAGCTCTCTTAGCTGAGAAAACATTCAAATGCTTTGAGAGCATTATCTGCTAACCAGTTTCTTTTTTTAGCCAATTTCTCTTTATCAGATTGTTTTCATGGGGGCATGAGGACCAGATACAGATTTGCTACTAACCATACTTTTATTGGCTAGAAAAAATATAATTATTATTATTCTTTTTCATTTACATGCTTTCTCTTAAAACTTGTTACTAGATCTAGCCATTCACCCATGAAAGAATGAGAAGCACGATAATTTATCTTTTATCACGCTCTTTTAACCAAACTTTTTTTTTATATCACAGTGCCAACATTTCTTAAAAGTGAAGGAGAAAAGATAGAAAAATAGGAGCACCTGTTTACAGTAGCATCCCTATTGCACTTAAAAACAACTGTGAAAACATGATAGCATGCAAAGAAAACAATATACTATAAAAATAGTATTAGGAAAAAATGGTTTTCTTACGGTTAACTTTCTCCCTCCTCTTCCCCTCCCCCCAGTATTTTTGTGAGCATTAATGACATGAAGTAGGGCATATACTTTAAAGTCCCCCACAAGTCCAAAAAAGTCCAGGTTTTCCAGATTTTTTTGTCATATTTCACAAATATAATTATTGCTGTGTAATCCCACATTTGTCAGTTTCCAAGTTAATGGTTTTATTCCTGTTTTTCCCATCTCCCAAATCCTGTCTCTGCTTCATTTTCAACACACTCTCGATTGTTCTAGACAACTGTTGTGCTCCCTTTCTTATCTCCAGCATTTTCCACTAAAACATTGGAAAAGGTTACACTGACACAGTCTCTCTTTGTTCTTTATTACCAGAAGAACATGTAGCAGAATCTCCTTCTGTTTCACAGCATATTTTTTGTTGGACAAATGTTTATATTTCCTTCTTAGCATGTACTTAATCAAAAAATGATTTTGTCCCACCAGGGAAGAATAATTTGAAAATAGCTGGGTACAGCAGTTTGAATCTCAGGCTTGCTTATTGACATTCCCTGAATAGTGGAATAAATGTACTTGTCTTCTGTCTCGTGTACAAT
This sequence comes from Protopterus annectens, assembly GCF_019279795.1. NCBI lineage: Eukaryota > Metazoa > Chordata > Ceratodontiformes > Protopteridae > Protopterus > Protopterus annectens. Next base: position 121,137,732 of record NC_056749.1, read on the forward strand.
GAGTAATTCTTCTCAGACATTGTGCTGCTTCCCACTTTTTGTACTCTTGTCCTTCTGTCACTGTTTTGTCAGAATCAGCTCCTCCTGCTGGTAGGTTTGCACCTTTACTGTGAAAGGTTTAGGTTGGTTTCTAATGGAACACATTGTGTGTGTGCTCCAAACTAGGCTTTCAGTTTGCAATTCCTGCTGTGGAATACCTGTCCCAGTTGCTTGTTTGTGCTTACATAAACTAAATGCAGTCTGTTCTTTCCAGCTTCTCTGGTGCAGCTGAAAATCTCAGGATTTCCCTATGTGCCGTGTCCTCTGTGTTACTTTTTGAAATATCTCTTCTTGAGCAGCCTCATAGTCAGTCTTTTCTTCATTTTGACATCTGATTTTTTGCAGTTGTATCACCTCAACTGAATATCTGTTTAAATCTTCTTAATTTTTTTTCTGTTTGAGTTGATATACTGCACCACTGTTTCATTTATTTCAACCAGGTCGGTTTGCGGTTGTCTTAGGTTTTCTTCCAGGTTACTGGAAGTCACGTATGAAGCTTGCACTACTTTTTGCTGAACAGCTGCAGTACATTTCCCAGTCAGTGTTTTTTTTCCCCTTCCCTTTTGTATTGGGATTTCCTTCAGGTCCTCTGTATTTTTTTCCTGCTATCCAGGCAGTAAACTTACTAGCCAGTTACTGAAATTTACCCAGAAGCACAAGTCCACTGGCTTTCTCTGCTTAGTTTCTGTTTTCACACTGGGATAGCTAGAATTAAGCTGCTACTCAGTGTGCAGCCATCTTGGAAGACCATGAATGTATATTGGTAAAAATGTTGAATAGTAGAGGGCTATGGTTGGATTCTTTTGGGACTCTTTTATAGAAGTGTGGAAGGTATGCAGAGCTGGACCCTTGCCATTTTATAGTTTGCTGCCTGTTGCAAGGTAGCCAGTCAACCATTGAATAGATGGAGATAGAGCCAGGGTGGAAAGTTGATTGAGGAGTTTACTGTGAGAGACTATGGCAGTGGCTTTTGATGGATGTGGAAGTACTACAAATACAAGTTTATTAGAGTTGCGAGCTTTATTGACCGTGTCTGTAAATAATAGTAATGCAGTGGAAGTGCTGTTGTCTGGCTAAAATCTGTGTTGCATATTGGTGATTAGTTTATTTTTTTTTTAAGAGAAAGTGGAGAAATTGTATACATATTTTAAGGATTTTAGCAAGGGGAGTCAGGATGGCTAAGGGAGGGAAATTTGTAATGTCAGTGGAGTTACCCTCTTTATGTAAAAGGGTACAATGTGCCATTTTCCATGAGTTAAGGACACAGAATTCTGTAATTGATCTATTAAGAATGCTTATTGGGTATTCTTTTGCATTTGCAGCTAGATGTAGGTGTTCCGGGGGAGAGTTGTCAGCTGAGGAGGGACAATGTTTTAGTTTATGTAAAGGCTTTTTTATGGGAGTTAATAGAAACTGGTTGAAAGGCAAAACGGGTGTTTTGTGTTTGTATTAGAGAGGTTGCAGTTAGGTGAGTTTTCTGAAGATGTGCTAGGGTCTAGGATGGGGAAAGTTAGCTGCATGGAAGAGGCTGTGTTAGGTAAGTTTGATAAGTAGGTTATGCAGTCTATGAAGTATGTATTGAAACAGGTAACTGTTTGTAGGGGGTGTCTGGGTATGGGCTTGGATCCTATTTTGTGCCTAAGTTGATGATAAAGGATATGGAGGACAAGAATTTATTTAGAGTTTATCTTGACGAATAAAGTAAGACTTGTTAATCTTTTGCCAGTTAATCCATGCTTTGCCTCTGTCTTTTATAAGGAGTTTGCATTGGTTGGTGATCCATGGGATATTCTTTTTAATTTTTTTTTTTTTTTACATTGTGAGGCTGAGGTGTCAATATTTAGAAATGTTGCACTGAAGTGTTCAACTGTATCATTTAAATGGAATCTTAGGATGGACCAGTTAGCTTTCAGAGATTCATTGAAAGTCTGTCTGGAGAAATTGGAGAGCTTATGGATAGTTTTGAACTTAATGTTCCTTTATTAGTTGTGTAATATTCCTGTGGGTATAAGCTGGTAGGTGGTCACTTAGTGTGTGTGGGAGGGTACCTGAGGAGTAAAAAATCAGATTGGTTGGTAACCAGAACCCACCTAGATTAAGTAAGAGGAAGACTGCAAAACTGCAGCAAGACAGGAAGTAAGGCAAGTCCTAATAACTTTAAAGGAAGTTGTACAAGCTGCTAGATTATTATTAAATACATGCAAGTTAACTGCAGTAGGCAGTATTGCAGTGAGCTTGGCTTGAAATGAGTATAAGAAAACTAGGTAGTAGCTGAAACATATGCCCTGGTTGTTATGTTGTGTTTACCTCTTTTTTTCAGCCAGTTTCATTTTTTTATCTAGGGGGGTTATAGGTATTAGAAGACCTGTATCTGTTAGAGTATATTAAGAATATTGTTGTAGGAGCTTGTGGGGAGTGTCCACTAGGCATGTTCATACTGACCTCTGAATTAATGAGCTTTAAATGTGCTGTGCGGATTAAAGCTATGATTTATCTTATTTTTAATGCACTTTGGGTTATCTCACTGATTTCAAAGCAATTATACTTAAAAAGCTGATGTATAACAGTTTTAAGTCACGGTGTTCAAACTTTTTAACAGTCCCGTCGTGTTTGGAGAGCCTTTAGTTTGATTTGCAGCTGGATATATAGTTTGAGTTCCATCACTGAAAAATGTGCTCCAGTAGGTTGAGATGTAGAAAGTACTTGGCTTTGAAAAGATGCATTAAGACTGGGCATCTTCAATAAAAAAAATGGAAAATGGATACAAAGACAGGGTGTTTGAACTCTTAACTACTTGAGGTGAGTCAAAGTATTTAATTTTTTCATTATGGGCTTTGCTTTTTCCAGGGAAATTTTACATTACTAGAGTAAGATATGATGAGGTGTTAATTTGAAAGAGTGTTAGTTTGTTAGGAAAAGACAGCAGTGCATTTTTTTAATGTAAAAGAGTAAGGTCTGGAAGAAGTGTGAAGAAATCTTTTTTTAAGAATATGACTGACAAACATAAATATGAATGTGATTATGTATGGATATTAAAATAAAGAATTTGTGATAAAGGTAAATACAAATTTATTTGAAAGGCAAGATTGAATGAAATTGTTTAATTGGAAATGGATTTTTGACACATGCTATGAAAAATCAAACTGTGATTGTGGAAGAATGAGGATGCTGTAATAAAAATGATGGTGAAAAAATAGAAATGCATATATTTTGTCTTAATATAATGTTTTTTTTTTATTGTACTAAGTAAAGGACACCTGTCATTTTCAGTAGGTGCCATGGGATCTTTTACATCCACCTGAGCGTCCGCAATCTTAAGCAGGTGGGACCTCTGTTTGCTGTTTCTTCCAAAGGACAACACACTCAGAAGTACAACCCCCACCTCTTAATGCTGCACTGCAGTGTCAGCAATCAGTCTGTCTGGTGTTATAATAGAACCCACAGCTCTCTTACCAAAGGTATGTGTGCTACCTATTTCACCACTGATGTACCTACTTGGCTTGGCTGTATATCTGTTTTGTAGTTCTCACACATGCTGTTTTGAGGCTATTTGGGCCAAGTGTGCAGCTTTGCAGAAGATCTTTAATTACAACCAGAAAGAAGCAAAGCATCTGGTTTTGCAAATCCCTATAGCCCAATAACAGACAACAGCAGGACAGAGGGTTCCGAGGCAAAAGAGACTTTCAGTCTGGCCACCACACAATGTGTAGAGGTTTTCAGAATTATAAGTGTTTTAAGAGGTCCTTTTGGAGATTTCACCCTTATTACCCTGTAGGTTTGCCTGACTGTTCCACTCCGGAGACAGTCAGGGGACACCTCTGCTTACACATTCTCACATGGATGGCCTTCGTATGGGACAGTTGGATAAAGAACATTATATCTAGAGAGCATTATGTTCTTTCTTGGAAAAGTCAACAAGATTAGTTTCTTTTCCCCCAAAAGTGCTACTCCGATGTAGGGAAGCAGCCTTAAAAGTCCAGAATGTCCTCAACCGTAGAGCCACCCACGAGACTAGATAGGATCTGTTTTTTTTTTACTCCATAGTCTTTTTAGTGCCCCCCCCCAAAAAAAAAAAAAAAAAAGAACTTCAGGCTGATACTATACCTGAAATGGCTTATTCGAATTGTAAAGAAGGAGCCATTTCAGATGGTTTCCATGCAGTTGTTTCTGCCATGTGTCCAGGTAGTGAACTGGATATGCATCCTGGATCTTCAGGACATGCACCTACCTACATATAAAGATAGTGACAGCATCAAAAAGGTTTCCCTGCTTGAAGGTGGGAGTCAGTCATGATCAATTTTGGGTCTTCCATTTGTACTCACCACAGCCCCCCCAGGTGCTCACAACATGCATGTCCCTTGTTGCAAACCGCATGCATTTCTTGGCATTCTGGGTCTTTCTATTCGTGAACTGTTGGCTCCTGGCAGCAGCCAGTATGGAGCAGCAAGGACTACTTGCTTCAGATACGCTTTTCATTGAGGATCACTGTAAACTTGGCTAAATCTCAGCTAGAACCTTCACAGGATTTTAATGTCCAGGGATTTCCACCTAGAAAAATAAGACAACTGGCCATATGCTAAGATGATCTCAAAATGTTTGTTTTGTTTTTCTAGATCTGTCAATAGCCTTTGACACAGTGTCACGTGAGAAACATTTGACCCAAATACCCTCTCTGGGACTTTCCAGACAAGCTGTTCTGTGGTTCTCTAGCTACTTATCTGAAAAATATCAATCTGTCAAGTGGGTCTTTTCTATCTCTCCTTTTCTCCCAGTTAAAACAGGTTTTCTTCAAGGGTCTGCTCTCGGCCCACTGCTGTTGAACATTTTCATCAATAATGTATATACCTCCTCTCAGTAAGCTTGCCTTATTCACTATGGAGATATATGTGTTACATTTTTTTATATATGGTTTAGATTTTTTAGGTTTTAATCTTTATACAAGATGTATGTTTTTAATATAATGTATATATTAAAAATTCATATTAAATTTCTTCCCTTTAAAAGTTTAACATAATTGTGCTTTAGTGTCTGGTATGCATGGGTTTGAGTATAGGGTAGAGTTCACTAAGTCAATAATGTACTGCTAATGGATTGATGTAGGGTCAGATATAGTCTGTGTGCATGTACTGCCATCTAGTGGTCCCTGTTATGATAGTCACTTGTTTGATTGAGGTCATATATTTTATTCACAGTTTTGTATAACTTTTGTATAACATTTTTAACTCCTGAAATTTGGACACATTTTTTTTCCTTCATTTTTATATATAGTATATGGATTGTTTCTTGTATAGAGAAGCCCAGCTTTTAATGGTGGTGTTTTAGCTCTCTTTTAAAGTTAATAGAATTAATGATTGATCTATTAGTAGAGCACAATCATTGGTGACTTTTGAGTTGATAGGGTGATTGTAATATATTTAAATGTATACCACAGCAGTTTTTGATATGTCTGATGGAAGCGTTCATTGTGAACGAGAAAGAGCTAATAGAGTATACTGTTTTTATTTTGTTTTATGGTTTTTATTTGTTATTAACGTCTCATCTGCCACTGTGGTGTTGCCTCAATAGTTTACTTGTGGACTTGAGTTTGTCATTGAGGCACTTTGTCCTGCGACTGTTTTTCGATACTTTAGACACTTAAATTTACTCGTAGTTCTCTTACTCCAATTATTTCATCCTATTACGTTTTCTTTATTTCTTCTAGACTTGATATTCCCATTATTTGTATCCTCCTGTCTTTCTTTAGTGGAACTGCATGTCTTCAAGGAAGTCACCCTTGGTCTCCCCCTTCCTTTCTTATTTCTCCTTGTCTGAGACAGTTATTAAACTACTTTCAGCTCTGAGGTAGTATTTGTACACCATCAACATTAACTCAGTGAACTCAACTTTCTGTTGTGCTTTTATTTTGCTATAAAAGTGTCCCTGCAAGCAAATACATATCTGTGTAACAGTGAGGTCTGCAGTTTGATTACCAGTCTGTGGGCTACATTTTTATGTTAATTATAAATTTTATGGCAGCCTAAAACAAATAACTTTGCCCACTGTAATAACTCAGTTTTCTTAGACCACAGCAACCCCATTGGTATTAATCCTTTAACTGTGCTCAATTTCATTTTTTTAGCAGTCCAGTGTCTCCCTTCCTTAAGTTTATTTCTCTTCTTGTGTGACTATAAGTTCCAAGATGGTAATTTGTCAGAGCTCCACTACTGCATTCTTCTTTACTCTTTCTGCCTTGTTTTTCTGTTCCATGGAGGTTGGGTTGAACTTTGAACTTTGCATTTCAACATCCATAGAAATTTCCTTATGTTATTCAATTGTTCAAACAGGCAAGTGCAATTTTTTACTGTAATCACCAGTAGTCAGGTCAAGGCGACATTGGACTCTCTCGTACTAAAACTGTGCCCTAGAGCAACAAAATCAAGACTTTCACCTACTGGCTCAGAGGCCTTTTAAACTGCATTGTTCTTTTACTTATCTCTCTCAGTAGATTTTTGGTTGTTTAAGTCATTGGTTGTTTTTTCTTCTGTCTTTGCCAAGTTTTCAACCCACTTAGTTTACCCTCACTAACGCTCAGGCTCAGTCAGCTCCACCTACCCTATCCCCGATTCCCACCCACCACCTTTTACTCTACATTTACACTTCCATAGCACCACCTACATATTCCTCAAACCAGTACCATCAGTTCCCTATAGAAGTAAATAATCAATAGAATTGCTCCCAGTAGTAACACCCAACTCTTGTTTACCACCCAAGACTCATGCTGAAACAGTCTTAATCTTTGCCCACTATAACCATCACATTGCATCTCTACAACCAGCTCAGTACCCTTTTAATGTTTTCTAATCCTAATTAACAACAAAGATGAAACCAAAGTTAAATAAGATGCTCATAACTCAGATTATTTTACTATTTCTCCTCACTCAACTAGCCTTCATCACCGGTTACCAAATCTACCTCCTTCAAATACTTAGAACTTCAACCAGTTCTCACAAAGAATATAAATATCTACCCAGCCTGCCTTTCTCCATAATGCTGTCTGTCTCTATAAATAAACCATATCCGATTTATTTATCTACAAATATCTCAAGACTAAGTATCCAAATTTGCGATCAAATACTAAACCAAGATCAAAAAATAACTAGCCACACTCTTCCCTCTGTAAAACATCTTCTTCCTCTTTCGGCTGCTCCCGTTAGGGGTTGCCACAGCAGATCAGCTGTTTCCATTTCTTCCTGTCCCCTGCATCTTGCTCTGTCACACCAACTACCTGCATGTCCTCTTTCTCCACATCCATAAATCTTATCTTAGGCCTTCCTCTTTTCCTGTTACTTGGTGGCTTCATCCTTAGCATCTTTTTCCCAATATACTCTGCATCCCTCCTCAGCACATGTCCAAACCAGTATAATCTTGCCTCTCTGGCTTTGTCTCCAAACCTCACCTGGGCTGACCCTCTAATATACTTATTCCAAATCCTGTCCATCCTCATCACACCCATTGCAAATCTTAACATCTTCAACTCTGCCACGTCAAGCTTGGACTCCTGCCTTTTTGTCAATGCCAAAATGAAGACAGCAACAGTTGAGCGAAAAAGACCTTTATCAAGACAACAGAGCTTTCAGGTTAAAAAAAGCTCTGTTATCTTGATAAAGGTCTTTTTCGCTCAACTGTTGCTGTCTTCATTTTGACTTTTTATTGGTGTTTTTGTCAATGCCGCCACTGTCTCCAACCCATGTAACATAGCTGGTCTCACTACCCTCTTGTAGACCTTCCCTTTCACTCTTACTGATACTCGTCTGTCACAAATCACTCCTGACACTCTTCTCCACCCACTCCATCCTGCTGTACTCTCTTCTTCACCTCTCTTCCACACTCACCATTACTCTGAACTGTTGATCCCGAGTACTTAAACTCATCCACCATCTACTCCCTGCATCCTCACCATTCCTCTATCCTCCCTCTCATTCACACACATATATTCTGTCTTAGTCCTGCTGACCTTCATTCCTCTTCTCTCTAGAGCATATCTCCACCTCTCCAGGATCTCATCCACCTGTTCCCTACTCTCACTACAGATCACAATGTCATCTGCAAACATCATAGTCCATGGGGACTCCTGTCGGATCTCATCTGTTAACCTGTCCCATCACCATTGCAAATAAGAAAGGGCTCAGAGCTGATACTTGGTGTAATCCCTCCTCCACCTTAAGCGCATCCGTCACTTCCACCGCAGACCTCACCTCTGTCACACTACCCTCGTACATATCCTCTACCACTCTTACATACTTCTCTGACACTCCCGACTTCCTCATACAAAACCACAACTCCTCTCTAGGCACCCTGTCATATGCTTTCTCTAAATCCACAAAGACACAATGCAACTCCTTCTGACCTTCTCTGTACTTCTCTATCAACACTCTCACAGCAAACATCGCATCTGTAGTGCTCTTTCCTGGCATGAAACCATACTGCTGATCACTAATCATCACCTCTCTTCTTAACCTAGCTTCTACTACTCTTTCCCATAACTTCATGCTGTGACTGATCAGTTTAATCCCTCTGTAGTTACTACAGCTCTGCACATCACCCGTATTCTTAAAAATCAGTACCAAAACACTTTCTCCATTCCTCAGGCATCCTCTCACTTTCCAAGATTTCATTAAACAATAAAACTCCACTGCCATTTCACCTAAAAACCTCCATGCTTCCACACATCAATTTAGTAAATTAGTGGAGATGTTTATTCCAACCCAGGTCAGACTGCTTATAAAACCATCACTTCCAACCCCAAAATAAACCAGTCACCTAATAGATCTCAGCAAAAAAAAAAAAAAAAAAAGAACCCAAGCTCACCTAACTAAATATGAACATAAACGTAATGTACAATAAAATCCATGACATGCCACATACACTCCATATATAGTCATAGCTACTGAAACCTGGTTAAAAAAATAGACTGACAACTCATAAAGTCCACTACCCCCACTGAATCCATAAAGTTGTTCAGTTTCAGACAGTTAATAACGATACCTACTAGAATCAATAAAACTTCAGGGAGACAACATTAGACAAACCAAACTGTCAAAAGTTGGCTGCCTCACAGCATAAGTGACCACATACCAACATATGCTATTCGAACTCACCATCTAGATAAACATATCTATAATCAAATAAAAAATATAACCAATTTCAGTAAAGATATTTTCAGTGAAACACTAAAATAGTATAACTGGAATGTACTTAGAACAATACTATTAGATACTGCTGTAGAATTCTTTAATAACGTATTATTAGAGAACTTAAAGAACTTAACACGAGTACATACTAAGAGAGTGAAGTCCAACCCTGCACCATGGCTGACAAAAGAAACAAAAATCATGACAAAAAGGGATAATGCCTGGAAAAATTGGTATAAAACTAGAACTGAAAATGCCTACCAGCAATTTAGACTTCTTAGAAACCTTGCAAAACTTCATGTCAAACAGGATAAGCAAAGATACTATACCAACCTAGAAGACAAACATGAAACAACCTAAAACATTTTCAGTCATCACTAAATAAACTACTCCACCCTAGCAAGACAACACTCCCTCTCCAAAAACAGATAATGTGAGACTATATCCCCACACAGTTTAATTCCTACTTTAATCAGTATTCACTTTTAGACACTAATGCATCTGCCCCCCCCCCCCCGGTCTACCCTGTCCAATCAAAACCACCCACAGCTCTTCAGGTTTTGTCCAGTACCTACTGCACTCATAAGGAAGTTGATCCTTAAACTAAAATCTACACCCATAGAAGTAGATGGCCACAAAAGTTATAGCCTTCCCTATGTCCTTACTAAACAGGTCCATAGCAGAAAAATATATACCATCACTGTGGGAAAAAAATCCTACATTGCACAACTGCACAAAGGCAGCACATCTGCAGAGTTTAATAACTACAGACAAATAGGGATTCTCTCCAAAATATTAGAGAAATGCATCCGTATTCAGCGAATGCAATACCTAACCTCAAATAACCTGCTCTCAGAAACACAACATGGCTTTAGGTCCCAGCACAGCACCACTACTGCTCTACTTCATTTTATCAGTAAAATAAACCAACATAAAAACAATGGTCTGTTTGTGTCCACCATGTTCAGACTTGTGAAAGGCATTTGATATTGTCTTCCATCAGAAACTGCTCCTTTGACTCCCTCAATAGGACTTTAATAGTACTCTTTGTTGCGGTTTCTTGGTTACCTGTCTGGAAGGCAACATGCCATTAAATGGTAACAAACCTACTCATCCTTTCAATCAATTGCTACAGGTGTCTCTCAGGGCTCTAGCGTGGGTCCTCTCCTATTTAATACATTTATTAATGACAGCCACACCTCCACTCACCATGCTAGTTTAGTCAGTATGCAGACGACTCAAAGCTTAATATGTGCAGTTTCAACAATAAATAAGCTCCAAGACATTACCCAAAAGTCTTTCTCCACTGTAGAAACCTGGCTTAAAGAAACAACCTACTCAAGCCCAAGTAAACTAAGTTAATGCTTTTTACCTCATAAAGTTGCCAAAATCAAAAGCAATCTTATATCATTAAGTCAGCAAATACTGTCATTGAAACTTTCACAGTAAACTTCTTGGCATTGTAATGTATAACGGTCTCGGATATGACCAGCATATACTGCACACCATTAAATCTACACCAGAAACTAGGCTACCTTTATAGGAAAAATGGATTCCATACAGATACAGCAAGTAAAACTCTAGCCACGACCTCCTTATTGTCAACTCTTTATATACATCTACTATCCTAACAAACTTAATCGTTGCTCAACGAAAGACACTTGCCTCCTGCTACAATAAAATAGCTAAATTTTCCACCAGTCTCCCTTCTAGGACCCACCATTGTCATAGCCTAAAGCAGTTAAACACAACTACTTAACCTATTCACAAAAAACTTCACCACACAAACTCATTTATCATCCAGAAAAATAACCTGCCCTACATAACTTATTACTGGCCTACTATCCAGCAATGGACCCCCGCTCTAGTAACAAATTCTTATTACATACAAGTAAGTCAAATAATGTTGTAGGAGTCTCGTTCTGCTCCCAATACGTTGATAAACTAAACTCTGGAATGGTATCCCCACACAAATAAAACTGTCTGACAAGCTCAGTAATTTTAAACTATTGCTTAAAGAACAATTTAACCAATCCTAGTCCTGCATATGCTCATCTCAAGGTTGAGACTTTGTGTTCACCATGCGATACTCTCCAAATACTCTCCTTAAACAGAATACACTCAACCTCTTACAGATGACAGAACAATTTTTATGTATAATTGCTGCCTGTACAGTCCACTAAGTTGCATGTGGGCTTTCTCTCTTGTAACTTCCACCTCTGTAAAATCTCAGTGTATAAATGTAAGTACTTTGCGTTTAACTGGAACTTAGTATAATGCAATGTAAGCAAGTAAAGCTTTTTCCCTGAGCCTCTTCTGAAAATGGGTATTACCCAGTCAGACTTTCCTGGAAAACAAAGACAAATAAATAGATATAAATAATCTCCTTTAAATAATCCTGACATGCAGTGAAGCTCCACAAAGCTCTCAAAGGGCTGAAAAAGGCATGGAGTGTAGAAAAAGTAGTGTTAGAGATGGATTTTCAAGCAGGAAAGATGATGTGCCATTTAGTGGAGGAGTCCAGTTCCTCTGAGAAGGTGTGATATGTTGGCTTGAGCTCCCTGGTACAGTTGTGTTTCAGTTGTAACAAAGCAAGACAGATGAATAAGGCGAAGTTTGACTGCAGGAACAAACAGTTGTCAAACGTCTTACTGTGTAATAACCCAGTAGCAGCCAGCTGACCATAAACAAGCTATAGTGGAGGTTAAACGTAATAATGCAAATCCGAAGTGGAGATCCAATTCAATTAAAATAAAATGGCCAATAAACAGGGCTGGATACAGAAAATGTAGCCACATCACCAAGAGACTTAGTTAATATTTTGATACCTTGGTGATGTGAATGCTGTCAAAAAAAAGCTGTAAAATGAGCATTAGTCAGTGAAGTGCCAGGACAGAATGATCTATTTTGTAAAGTGTCAAGAGATTCCAAACCAAAAACACATGGAAAATTAGTAGTAATTGGATCACTGTCTAGCAGTAACCAACTTACAAGATCCATGCAAAATGTCATACAGTGACACCAGCTGGCCAGTCGGATAGTAATACAAACTGATAGCTGTCAGAACGGAAGTCTCAGAAAGATCAGATAAAAATGAACAGTGGCCAAAAAGGCAGAAGTGACTGAAGTTCGCAACAGCTGATACAGAAACCAGGCAGTACTCAGAGGTTGAAAATACATGATCTGGTATGAAAACTGCTTTATAAATCCTGTGCTGGTAGCATATAGAGAGAGGGAGATAAAATGCTATTACTGTAAATCCAGCTGACCTGAGCTGAGTTAACTTGCGTATTTGACAGAGCAAGCAGAGGAGGATGGGTATGTCCTTCCTGGTGGGGGGTGCATAGAAAATACTGTGTGCCTTCAGTGGAGGGCTGTAGTAATGAAGCGACCTAGGAGCTGGCATGCAACTCATTCAGCTGATGATGATTGTAATAAACTCCAGTTGCTCATGCAGGAGAGTATGCATATGAATGGAGGAACTGAGAACCACCATGGTCATGTCATTAACTTGTCCTCCTTGCCTGGAGGTGGTTTTAGGCACACACAAACAGCTGTCATTACCACAATACCAGCAGGGGCATAGCTCCCCAATGTTTGCCTGTGTGATGGCCCCTCCAGGTAGCACTTTCTGTATTGAATCTGGAGGATCCCCCTTGTATAGGGACTCTGTCCAGCTGTAGGAAGCTACTAGGCTGTACAGAGGAGAGAAGAATGGCATTAAACAAAAAGTATACACAACTCCTACATGAAACAGAATACGCAGTCTTTCTAATCCATCCAAAGCTGCTTATCAGGTCAAAAGATTAGTTAAAGATGACGCAGAATATAAAACAGACAACAACTGCTAAGTAAGAAATCAATATATATAGTTGATGTTACAAGGAACAAGTATGGACCAGCTGCAAGCCTGCTACCATGCTGACACACATTTTCTTGTATCCTTCCAACTGTTTACTTCTTCCCTATGTTCTCCCAATGTGGTGTGCTCTGTCCAACACTTCTCATTTTGCCATTCTGTATTCTCTGCTGTAGTCCTTCCTTTCTTTTCATTTCAGTGATCCTAAACCATTGTCCTAATTCTTTTGCTGTGTATGCATCTCAAGTACATGCATGTTTTAGTATTATCATGGCCTCTCTCCTTTCTCTAGAATGCACACTTCAGTACATGTGTGTTTTAGTATTATCGTGGCATCTCTCCTTTCTCTAGAATGCACACTTCAGTACATGTGTGTTTTAGTATTATCGTGGCATCTCTCCTTTCTCTAGAATGCACACTTCAGTACATGCATGTTTTAGTATTATTGTGGCATCTCTCCTTTCTCTAGAGTGCACACTTCATTCGCTTTCTACGCACATAGTACCTTCTCCTTGCCCTTTCCCATCCTCAGCACACATCTGCAGAGGTTGTTTGTGATGTAACTGTACTGAGTTGAAGAAATAGTTCAAGCTGGCAGGTAATATGACACGTGGATTATCTTTGCCCTTTTTCTTCTTTCCTATTTGGGCTGCCCTTATTAGCTGTTGCATATGCACAGGTAGCCGTATGTGAGTCTACAGGAATGTACACCAGTAAGGTACCATAACTCCCCAACATCTTGTAACGCCCACACTTCATCAAAATTATACCTGATGATACTTATTTTGACTAGCCTTCATCCTGAAGTAATGTAATGCTGTTCCTAATCTCAGATATCAGATGACTTCTTGCTCCAAGTCACTGGCATTGTAAAATATGTCATGAAAACCATATCATTATGCTGGTTTTTCTTTCTGATTTTTGCATTAAAGCACTCGTACAGTGAGTGGATGCTGTACTGTCATTTTCTAGCATGTGCTGTTTGCAACACACAATAAATTTAATTTTCTTGGAGTGGTCTGGGCAGATGCATTTTGTGTTGGGTAGTAATTTACACTGTTTTTTTCCTAGGGTTTTTTGGCACCTGGTGAAATTGACCCTCTAAACCGAAGGTTTTCAACAGTTGCAAAGCCGGATGTAGTTGTTCAAGGTACGTTGTGTATTTTCTCCTCTTCTTATTGTTTTATTGTTCTGAGCAATGTATGGATCCATAATAGTAGATGTTTTTCATTTTCTCTGGAGCTAGTTGTGATCATCTTGTATAGGAATGATGAATGAAATATGTTTTCATAGAATAATTTGTACAGCTACAGTGTGGTTGGCTGTATAAGGCAACCAGTGGGAAGTACAAATGTGATTTCTTTGTTGGTTTGGGCTGTGCTTATATAAACGTCAGCCGTTTTATTGCTGAAATTGTTGCCTTTCTCATGCCACCCTTTGCTGCTTGACTGCCTGCGATCATTTATTGTTGCACAGAGCTTAACATGTTGCATTTTCTGACTCTGTTCTGTAAAGGCAAAAATAGCATCTCTGCTGTTCTGTGTTATGTTGACAAGTAGTAAAGATAGTTGGATACCATATTAAGTGAATTGAAGGAACCCAGTTAATGATCAGATGTTAAGTTGTCAAACTCGCCTTCATTCTTGCTGGATGGTTTGGCTCCGACTCGGCACTTGCTAAGCTCGAGAGCTAATTTTACCAGCTCGAGGCAACCCTATATCCCATGATGCAAGGCGTGACTACCCCAGATCTCATTTGCCGCTTCGCGAAGAGGTCTCCTTTTACCAGCTCAGGTAAAATTTAGTATTTTTGTACTAAAAGTCAGTCAGGAAAATTTCCATTTTCCTTATTTCCTTTTCTTAGCAGTTAGAGTTAACCAAGTACCTACCTATCTTGCCCTATGTTACCTTTCTATTGTATTAGGGATAGTTTTTCCTACCTTCAGGCCTTAAGCCTCCCTTCTATTATTTTTCTGTCAGGAAGTCTGTGTGTCTTAGTCAGTTTTCCCCACCTTTATTAGTTAACTGTGTGACTGGTGTGTGTGTGTGTGTGTTTTTTGTGTTGGCATACCATGTCAAAAGAAGTAAAGGTCTCAGGCTTCAAGAAGTGTGACTCGTGCTGTCAGAAAATGTCTCTGACAGATGGTCACACTTCTTGTGTGTACTGCCTGGGGCCTTTACACCTGCAGGACTCCTGTGCTATTTGTCACTCCTTCAGCCAGAGAGTCCTGCAGGAACGTAGAAATAAATTAATTCTACGTGGCTTGTTGAAGCCAGAGGGTTTCCTGACCAAGACTGGGTCGGCAAAGCCCTCTAAGCCACCTAAAGCCCAGGCTGTGGCTCCTAAGCCTTCGGCGGTGGCTCCGACTCCTTCGGAGTCGAGATCGGCTCCGGCTGGAGCCAATCTTTCTATCTCTGAGGTGGTGGTATCGGTGCCGCCTGGCTCCGATACACTTGCACCTATGTCGATGCCGGCTCCGGCCGGAGCCGACGTATCCTTGACCAGGACTGGTGCCGACAAGCTGTCGGCTCCATCTGGAACCGAAGGGTCTTCGGCTCCGATGGCTCTTTCCAAGAAGAGATCTCGGTCCCCTTCCCTGGAGTCGATTCGCTCGGCTCCGGGATCTCCTCTACTTTCGGAGCGGAGCCATCAGAGCCGATCTTCAAGGTCTTCCAGGCTGTCAGACCATGACTTGGAGAGGGTGGTAAGTAGACTGCTGAAGTCACAGGCACTGGCCCAGATGCTCTATAGCCCGTCTCAGCAGACGACCACTATCCCTAATCCCCCTGAAATTCCTCCTCCGACTCTCCTTCAGAGTTCGGAGCCGGAGCTTCTCGGAACGTTGACCGTGGGTCCGCCGGAGCCGATACTTCCCCTTTCGGCTCCATCGTCTTCGACTCCGATTTCCTCCATGAGACCTTCCTTGGAGGGATCCGGTCGTCGAGTCTCCCTTGTCGGCTCCGAGGGGGTGAGTGGCATCGGACCCTTGTCTGACCCCGCTCTTCCTCTTGGAGCTTCGGCATTGGTGAGTTCGGCACCGACATCGGCCTCAGAGCCTTCGCTTTCGGTGGGACCGGGGATTCCTGTCTCTTCGGAGCAGGAGTCTTCTGGCCTCCCTGGGAGGGGAGCCTTTGAGGTGATAAGTGTTCTAGCCCCGGAGCTGAGTCAACGGTCAATTTCATTAGCTCCTCCCTCTTCGGTGCCTGTTGATGTCTCTTCCCATTCTCTTGCTCCCGGACCCAGCGATCCATCGCCCCAGGTTTCCCCATTGGGAAGAACGTCCTCTTCCGAGGTTTCTTCTGATCCTTCTGGAGAACCCCCGCATAAGAGGACGTGCAAGAGGAAGCACACAGACTCCCCCGAGTCTACGACATCAGATACCGACTTAGATGAGTCGGAGGGTTCCCCACGGTCCCCCTCTGAGGATGTCTCCTTTTCAGACATCCTGGAACTCTTTAAGCAGAGGGGGAACCTGGCCTTCCATTAACCCCTCCGAGGATGAGTCGGTATACCTGGAGGCTTTTGGATCTCGACCCTCCACCTCCTGGGTGTCTCCGCCTTTCAACCCGCTCATGCAAGTGGTGGCTCGAAAGGCGTGGGCGGCCCCGGATTCTGTGGAACCAGTCCCCAGGAGGCCTTCTAAATTCATCACAGCCCCCGCAGACAAACAGTTTCTCACCAAGGGTGTCCCTGTTGATGCCATGGTGGTGGCGGCTGCCACCAAGAAGGAACTTGCCGATCCTTCTGTACCTGTCCATCCTCCTAACAAGGACTCTAGGACCATGGATAGGTACGGTAAGCGGATGTTTTCTTCAGCGACCTTCGCTATGTGCTCGCTGAACTATCTCTGTCACTTTACCCGGCTTCAGAGAGACATTCTCAAGGAACTAGGTGAGGTAGTTCAGGATCCGTCAGCTGCTGGGGCTCAAGAAAAGATTGCCTCACAGCTCGGAATCCTAAATTCTATAGCTCCTCCATGCGGCTCATTTCTTATGCAGCCGATGGGGCGAGTAGAGCCGCAGGCACAGGAGTGGCACTTAGGCGTCAGTCCTGGATGCGGCTTTGTAATTTCATGGACCCCTTTAAGGCGTCCTTCACTAATACTCCCTTCGATGGTTCGGCTTTGTTCGGGCCTCAGGTGAAGGACACATTGACCAGGTGTGAGCAAGACGACAAGACTCTTTCTGCCGTAGGAGTCCATTTCTCCACCCCTTCAATACCCTATCCCAAAGGTCAGAAGGGAGGGAAAATGTGGTTCCGTAAATCTCCGGGAGTCACGCCGGACGCACGTGGTCAGTTTACCCTCAGAGGCAGAGGGGGTAATAACAATAGACGCCGCCCTAGGGGCAGAGGGGGTCCGCAGAATCAGGGCAGCAGAGAGCCTCTCTCTGATAAACCTTCCAGCATCCCTGAGGTGTTGCCCGGCTGTCCACCCTTGGAGGCAGTCGGGGGAAAATTGTCGCTGTACCCAACAGCCTGGCGTTCCCTTTCTCAAGACAGATGGGTACAGTCGATCATATACGAGGGTTACAATATCCCTTTTGTGAGATATCCTGCTCCTCATCAATCCCTCCCGGACGTTTCTCCCGGTCTAAGGGAGTTGGCAAAGCTGGAGGTATCAAAGCTCCTAGCAAAAAGAGCCATCCAACTAGTACCAGCAGACCAGGTAGGATCCGGAATCTACTCAAGATTCTTTTTGGTTCCCAAAACGACTGGAGATTGGAGACCAATTTTAGACCTCAGCAAACTAAACAAGTTTGTCAAGAAGGCAAGGTTCCAGATGGTCACGCTTCAGTCCATTCTACCCTTTTTGGGCAAGGACAACTGGATGTGCTCAATAGATCTTCAGGATGCGTACTATCACATAAAAATTCACAGGCGCTCCAGAAGGTTTCTCCGCTTTCGGCTGGGGACCAGTCATTTTCAATTCAGAGCCCTGCCCTTTGGTCTCACTACAGCCCCCAGAGTGTTTACCAAATGCATGGCAGTGGTCACGGCTCACCTGAGACGTCAAGGATTCCAGGTGTTTCCGTATCTAGACGACTGGCTCCTCTCTGCCGCCACCAGGCATCAACTTCTCAAGGCCAGGGACTACACTCTTCACATCTGCAACCAGTTAGGGATCTCTATAAACTTCAAAAAATCTTCATTGTCTCCTTGCCAATCTATTACCTTTATAGGTGCAGAATTAGACACTGTCGGGATGTCAGCAAGACTCACAAACCAAAGAATTCTGGACATCCAAAAGTATGTTCGGATCATAATACTCAGCAGAAAGATCAGGGCCAGATTTGTCCTGAAGGTGCTAGGTCTTATGGCTGCGGCCATCGTACTGCTTCCTTTAGCTCGCTTCCACATGCGTCTTCTGCAGTGGATGTTGTTCACCCAGTGGTCATTCCAACAGCTTCCCATGCGCCACGAGATCTTCGTGACGCAATCTTGCAAGAGTCACCTAACCTGGCGGATGTCTTCTCCACAACTCCATCAGGGCCGACTGTTTGTTCCCCCAGTTCCGGTTGCCACAGTCACTTCGGATGCCTCTCTGATCGGGTGGGGGGGGGGGCATTATCAGGGCAGGATGGTCCATGGGACTTGGCAACCCATAGAATACCATTTGCACATAAATGTCCCAGAGATGAGAGCGGTGCTTTTAACATTGCAAGCCCTTAGCGACTTTCTTCCTTTAGGGACTATTGCAGTTCAGACGGACAACATGTCCGTAGTCTGGTATATCAACAAACAGGGCGGGACCAAGTCCTATCCACTGTGTCGAGAAGCTCTCAGACTTTGGCAATGGGCAATCTCCTCTCATCGGTTTCTGATAGCAACGCATATCCCTGGGAAATCCAACCTCTTAGCGGACAGACTGAGCAGAGCTATTCTCATGCCACACGAGTGGTCTCTCAAACAATCAGTAGTGGACGGGATTTCTCAGAAGTGGGGCTTCCCTTGCTGCGACCTTTTTGCTACACCCCAAAATAGCAAATGCCCAGACTTCTTCTCCCTCTTTCCACTACCAGGCCATCCCCCCAGAGACGCTCTAACCCAGGATTGGCCCCGGGGACTTCTTTATGCCTTTCCTCCATTCCCGCTGATACCTCAAGTGATTCAGAAAGCTACCGTCTTGAGAGCCAAATTGATTCTCATTGCCCCTTACTGGCCTCGACAAATTTGGTTTCCGTCCCTACATCGTCATCTCTTGGTTCAGCCTTGGCATCTGGATCCAATTCCAGATCTTCTGACCCACCATTCGGGTCATCTGCACCAGGCCATTCATTCTCTCAACCTCACTGCTTGGTTGCTCCACTTCCTTCCTTAGCCAGGCTTCCTATGATTTCTAATCCCGTGCGAGATATCATAGTAGCTTCTCTAAAGTCCTCTACCAGAAGGATTTATGCTAGTAAATGGCAGCGTTTTTCCTTCTTGGCAAAGTCTAGGGACATAGATCCCTTTACTGCTCCAGTGCAGTCAGTCTTGGACTTCCTAGCTGAGATTTTTCAATCGGGTTCTTCTTCCTCGACAGTTAAGGTTCAGCTGGCAGCGATCTCAAATTTTCATGTTGGCTTAGCGGATCAAAAACATAATGTCTCACAAGCTTTGCAAAGCCTTTCTTAGAGGGATCTTTCTGCTGAAACCCCCAGTCAAAGATCCCCCTCCGGAATGGGACCTGAATTTAATGCTGGCATCCTTGATTCTGCCCCCTTTTGAACCGGCTGCTACATGCTCATTAAAATTTCTTTCCTGGAAGACAATTTTTCTGGTTGCTGTTACTTCAGCCAGGAGGGTGTCTGAACTTCACGCTCTCTGTGTCCGTCCCCCATACTTGGTTTTCCACAAAGACAGAGTGTCTTTAAGAACTAATCCATCTTTTTTGCCCAAGGTTGCTTCCCAGACGAATATTAACCAATCTATTGAATTGCCAGTTTTTTTCCCTAATTATTCTGACAGAGAGGAACAGAAACTTCATTGTTTGGATGTCCATCGCCAACTCGGATATTACCTGGACAGAACTAAACAATTCAGAAAATCTGATCAACTGTTTCTTTCTTATGCAGAAAACAGGAAGGGTCTTCCGGTCTCCAAGGTGACCTTATCCAGATGGCTGTCTTCTATCATTTCTCATGTTTATCTCCTTAGGGGCAAGAAACTGCCCTCGAAACCAAACGCACATTCTACCAGGCGCCTAGCCACTTCCACAGCTTTTCAGGATAGGCTACCTGTTGACACCATTTGTGCGGCAGCCTCTTGGGCCACTCCTCACACCTTTGTCTCTCATTACAAATTGGACTTGGCCACCAGGGACAGAGCTAGGTTTGGTTCCACAGTTCTCAAGAGTCTGTTCCATTGAGCCACCCAGGATAGAGGTGCTAGGGACGCGGTCCCATCCAGCAAGAATGAAGGCGAGTTTGACAACTTAACATTAAGAAGTTATGTACCTACCATAACGTTCCATGTTAGTTGTCTTCTCTCGCCTTCTTTCTTGCATCCCTCCCTCCTTCCCCCTAGCCTGGACAGACCTTGAAGTTGTACTCTTCTCTGGGTACAGTTCATTCTTTCTATGGACCCCCAGTAGGAAGTGTCACTAGTCTCTAGTGGTTATTTGCTTTGTTTTCTTTCCACATTTAGTTCCTCTACTTCCTTTCTGGGAAGAAGGTTACTGGCAGGGTTTTTTCATAGCTACCAAACGAGATCTGGGGTAGTCATGCCTTGCATCATGGGATATAGGGTTGCCTCGAGCTGGTAAAATTAGCTCTCGAGCTTAGCAAGTGCCGAGTCAGAGCCGAGGATCGGTTCCGAACCATCCAGCAAGAAAGAAGGCGAGAGAAGACAACTAACATGGAACGTTATGATAGGTACATAACTTCTTATTTCTTTTTCCTGTTTTGCTTTCTTATTTTCTAGTCTTCGGGTGCATCCATTTTTTCCTCTCTGTTTTGATAAAGCACTGAGACAGTTATAACTCTCCTTCCAGGATGTGATTCACGGAAGGGTACATTTGCAATTTGTATCCATTTTTAGTGTTGTCTCAGACGGAGTCTGACACTGAAGAAAAATGGAGAAGTGAATTAACAGCATAAAACCTTCATATTAGCCTGTTGATATGCAACCCGTTATAGGATGGCAGCATTTAAGAGTTCATTCTTGGCCTTTTCTGATGGCATCTGTTCTTCTTACTGAAATCCAGAGCTAAGAAACCTGTTCCTCCTAAAAGTGAGATTGAGGAGTACTGAACCATTTTTGCAGTATTTATGCACTGTCATACTATTCTTCAGCTATGCTAGTATGATTATAATGAACAATACATCCAAAGTTCACTGTAATCTTTATAGTGTTATCCCTGCTTTTTTTCAGGATTTCATTTGCATTGTGGAGACAACTGAAAAAAAAAACAAAAAAAATACATGGGACACTCTGGAGACCAGTGATGTTCATCACAAGCTTCAGTGCTGTAGTGATTTGCAAAAAGGCTATCCTGCATGCTGATGTCTGACAAATTGTTTTGACTTCCCGAGCTTTTGGACATCCCTCTTGCTGGGCCATTCTCTCCCATGCATCTATACTATAAAAGAGGGAAAAATAGAGGTACTTCCACCACCACTTTAAATTATTACTTTTTTTCTTTAGCAGTGAGCAGTTGAGGAAGATGACCACCACATTTGCTTTTTTTCTTTAGCAGCGAGCATTTGGAAGTCTGTCAGTATACGCCTGGCAACTTGTAGAACTGCATTATGTATCCAAATTGGGATACTTTCTTCTGTTTCTGTTTTCTTTCAAGATTTTTTTCCTGTTATTTGAAGAGCTTTATGAATCCATGTTGTGCCTGTAAAAAGCCATCAACAAATGTGCTTATGGCCAACAAATGCCAGATAAGAGCTTTTACCTTTAGTATACATTCTTCCTTAGCAAAACTCATGAAGTGTATTTTTAACACATTTATTCTTTTAGTGAGGTATTTATGCGGCCTTTCCAGTTGTTGCAGATGTCTTGAGAGGTACATACCAAACTGGGTGTTGTATTCTATAATGGGTCTAATGAGGGATGAGTACAGTGGGACAATGACCTTTTTTCTGGATGAAAAGCCCTTAGTGATGAGGTGTGCCAAATAGAAGGATTTCCCGACTGTTGGGGCGATGTGGTTATCGAAGGTGAGGCCACTGTCCAGCTGTTTCCCTAAGTCTTTTATCGCACTTTCGGTGTTTAGTGTACTGCCACCTATGTGGTAATTCACGGGTACATGTTTTTTCCCAAAGGGGATAACTATACATTTCTTGGCAATAAGCTTGAGCCCATGGCTCTGGCACCAAGCATCTGTTTCTGTAAGGCCCTTTTGTAGAATATCCACATAATTTGGGGATTCAATAATGGCTCCCAGTTTGCAGTCATCTGCGAACTTTGTTAGCCAGAGTCCCTTAGTGTTGGCCTGTACTTCAGAGAAGTAGATGCCAAACAAGAGCGGTCCCAGAACTGAACCCTGAGGTACTCTACTTGTCACTTGTCTGGAGCTGGATTTGCACTGAAGAGTTTGCTATTTACATTTATTTCATAACTCCTGTGGTTCCAGAGATATGAACATCTGTTTGAAATGTGAGAACATAATTTGATTCTGTGAAAAAGCTTGGGCTGTGCCCATTGTAAGTTACAGTGCAAATTTCCTGAGCTTCATTTGAGTTAATAACTTAAGTGAAACACCAAAGCAATTCATAAAGTCATATAACAGAAGGGTAAAAAAATTGGAAAAACTTTAGCTTCTATTCAGATGAACTGATAATGCAAAAAATCAGAGGACGGTGTAAAGAAAAGACTTGCTCGGCATGAGCGTGAGACTTCTCAAGAAGACATGTTTGAAAAATAGTACAGCTAGAAGACATGGTATGCTGAGAAAAGCTTAGATTTGTGTGCTGTACCAGAGAAACTGGAACGAATTGACTGCATTTATTTTTAGAAAGTACATATAAACTACTGAACTGGTGTTCTGTGACGAGATTTGTTAACTGAGAAAGCGTATCGTGTGCATGTTGAAAATATGACCATGGAAAAAGCAGGCAAAACATATATTAGTAAAGATGCACACACACCAGCAGAACAACTTGCTCATGACAACATTGTGGAAGAAAGGAAACATATGAAAAAAACTGGCAACAGTAGCATGTTTGTGAACATTGATTATCCACTGTGTACCAGGCAGAAGAGAAGGACGTTTATCCCAGTAATCCGAGAATGTAAAAAGGCAAAGGTGAGAGTCAAGCTTGCTGTATCCACTTGTCTTCAGAATATACTTTTTCCTAGATGATCCAAGACATTATTGGATACAGAACAGGCTAAGGAGATAAAAAAATGGTTTAGTCAGTAAAGAGTGAGTCAGCAAGCAGAGGGGGATTCTGCTTCTTATTCTTCTGGCAGTAACAAAACCGAAAGAGAAACTTTGTCAATAAAACCTTTTTCTTTGTTCCAAAGACAAATGATTGAGTAGCAGAAAAGAGCACGAGCTGATTAGAAGAATCAAAAATACCTTGGACTTAAACCAGAGGCTGGTATTGGGAGATCGAGATGATCAGGAGGAAGACAGCAACGTTGTGTAATTGGTGAATAAATGGGAGACACTAAAACATCAATCCATTAGATACAGGATTAGACATGTAAAAGTACAGCTTTGCAAGACATGGCTGAGGAAGACTGGACTTTTGTTGACTGTGTTAATTGGTGGGTGAACTGTAAAGTATGTCCTTAATGTTTAGAAGACACTGAAAGGACTGAGGTAGTAAATGTTAGTAAAATAGATTTTGTTCTTAATTGAAATTTGTAGGATGCAGTCAGAGGTATTTTAAATGTGAAATGGGAGTTGCATCAGTGACTGTGATAAAACAGGAAAATATTTTTATTGCAGTGTATCTGGGCTTTACACTGCAACAGGATAACAAAGGCTGGGAAGAAGTAAGTTAAAGTTAACATAATGCTGTGATCTTGGGCTACCCTGGGATAGAGCATGTATGCTTGTTAATATTATCTGTCGAATTCAGATGATTTCCCTTATTTTTCAGTAGTGGATATTCTTGGTTTATACTGCATGCATTTTTTTAAACAAATAGGCTTGAAAAATGAAAAAAAAATGAAAGAATTAGTAGCTTGTTGTATTTGCAAAACCATTCATCAGCTGATTTATTCCATTAGCAAATGCTGACAGTTGGAGTGAAATTTACAAACATTCTCTTTGCAAAGACCCTAGCTTTTTTCCCCATCATTGCTAGCTGCTCTCACCTAGAGGTGAGCAGTCCACATGTCCATTAGTTATGAGCTGAGTGAGAAGTTCAAGGTTCAGTATTATTAAAAGTTAAAGGTACACTAGCAAACAGTTCAGTGATATATAAATGAAGTTTGATTCTGTGGGATTTGAACAGATGTCACAATAATTACTTTCACAGTATCCCTGTGCACTTCATGTAAGGTTAATGTTTACTGAAAACATTTAAGCTGATTTTCATATTTAGGAGGGAAATTGACCTAAGAAAAGAACTGATAGTGAGAGTAAGTGGGGACATAGACTCATAGGTAGGTACTAGGCTATCTGCCCGAAGGCATTTATAAGCCAAGACAGAATGTGTTGGCTTTCGCCACCCCCTTAGATTAGTTCCCTGTGCCTCTGTCCAGCAGAGCCACTGAAGTGATCACCGGGGTAAACTTTGTTTTCCATCTACTCGTCAACCCTTTTTTGATTAGGTGGGCCACGTAGAAAGATTTTCTAACCACTTTGGCAATGTGATTATCAAAAGTGAGATTACTGTCTACTTGGGTCCCCATATCCCTTTTTACGTCTTCCGTATTTAGGGGACTACGACCTATGTGGTAGTTTGTGGGTACTTCGTTTTTTTTCAAAGGGGGATGACTATGCACTTTTTGGCATTTAGCTTGAGGCCATGATTTTGGCACCAGGTATCCGTCTCAGTGAGACCCTTTTGGAGGATGTCTATGTCAGCCGGAGAGTCAGTTGTAGCCTCTAGTTTGCAGTTGTCTGCAGACTTGGTCAGCCATATTGCTCCTGTGCTTGCCTGTACATCTGAGAAGTATATGCCGAATAGGAGGGATCCTAGGACTGAGCCCTGAGGAATGCCACTTCTAACCAGTTTAGAGTCGGACCTAGCTCCCGCAACTCTCACCATGTGGGTTCTGTCCTTGAGCCATTTGGCAACCCATCTTGTGACGTAGGGGTTTATGTTCAGGCTGGTGAGCTTGTCTAGAATACTAGAATGGGGAATGGTGTCGAAGGCCTTAGCAAGGTCTAGGTAGGCTGGGTATGCCACCTTTCCCTCGTCTATACCTTTGATAGCTGTCTCAAAGAAGTCCACCAGGTTTAGGAGGCATGATCTGCCCTTAACAAAGCCGAACTGGGTAGGGTCCAATGTTTGGAGGTTCCCAGTGTCTCTGTTAATGAGTTCCATAGCCTTGCAGACCAAGCTAGTCAGGCTTATAGGGTGATAGTTCCCGGGGTCTGTTGTGGCTCCAGCTTTGTGGAACGGAATAACCATTGCTGTGCGCCACTTTATGGGTACGTAGCCTGTGGATAGGCGGAGTTTGAACATTGTGTTTAGGTGAGGGGTTGGTTCGTCTTTGAGATCGTGTAGGATGCAGCCTGGGACACCATCTGGTCCTTTTGATGCTGTGTTTTTGGCTTTGGAGAGGGCTGTTTTTACCTGAGTGTCTGTGATTTCAGGGACTCTACATTCTTCTGGTATGGTTATGGGCCCTTTTGGGGGTGAGAGGGGGGTGAAGTTTGCGCTGAACCTGTCTGCCTGGATGCTGGCAATATCGGTCGGTTCAGTGTATTTTTTGCCATTCTGCACTAACTCCGAGCAGATCTGAGCATTGTCACTTGGATTCTTGATACAGCTAAATAATGCCTTGCGGTTATCTTTGGAGTCCTTGGCAATTTTTCTTTCAAAGCTCGCCTTGGATGATTTTATGAGGGATTGTAGTTTCTTGCTGATATTGATCAGCGATGTCTTCCCTTCTTGGGATTTTACTCTTTTCTGTACTAGTTTCCTCCTTCTATTGTATAGCTTGTTTATGGCAGGAGTCCACCAGACTAGTTTCCTTTTCTTGGAGGAGTGAGTCTTGGTTTTGCTTGGGATGGCACGATCCATGCATTCTTGTAGGTGCCCGTAGAATGCATTAGTAAAGGATATTACAGCTTGGACAGCATTATCCTTCAGCATGGGGGCTTTGAAACTTTCCACCTCTATCTTAAGTAAAGTGGTTTGCTTTTGAAAAGTTTTTCATGGTGGTTTCCTTGTCACGGGAGGGGGGAGCGGAATGTGGATATCCAAAGTGATTTGTTTATGGTCAGATCTAACCAGCGAGGGGTTGACCTCCGGTGTGGAACACTGGTCGCCCATGTTGGTGATGACCAGATCCAGTATGTTGTCATCTCTGGTAGGAGTATTGACCAGTTGAACCAGGGCGTTTGAGTTTATAAATTCTAGGAAATGTTGGCCAAGGGAGTTAGTACTTGAGTAGTTCTCCCAATTAATGTTTGGGTAATTGAAATCAACCAATATTAGGGTGTTTGGTAGGACCTTTGTTTCCCAGTGTTTCTAGAAACATGGAATGGGGGTCCTAGGACATGGTGGATGATCTGTAGTAAGCTGCAATTTGAATTGCAGTTTTGCCCGTTGTTAGTTGCACGTGGATGATCTCTGAAGCATCGTGCTGTGCCACTAACCTGGAGGTATGGGTATCCTTGATGAATATGGATATGCCCCCGCCTTTTGTATTTCGGTTTGGGTTCTGTGGCCGAAATGTATGGTATGAGTTGTAGCCTGGTAGTGCTGGGGTGCTCTCTGGAGCCTTAATCCAGGTTTCTGCTACTTCACATGTATCTATTTTCTCCATACTGAGGAGTGCCTCGAGTGTGTGCATTTTGAGGTTTAGACTTCTGGCATTGAGTAGCATTACCCTCAGTTTTTTGTTACTTGTGCTGTTTACGGCAGTGGGTTTGTCTTTTGAGCCTTGCCTAAAAAAGGCACTATGGGGGTGGCAAGAGCCTTGGCCAGTATTCAAAAGCCTAAGGGTGACAAGTGCAAGCCATCTCTAACGAAGCAGCGTGGCTTGTCGAGCATGTCATCCCAGGCAGACAGACGCTGTATCCCCTTTGAATGACACCAGAAACTTAGCCAATTTTTGAAATCGAGAATTTTTTCTTTATACTGTGGTATCATTCTTGGTGAGGGCAAGATGCTACTCAGGGTCAGGGTCATATCGGCCTGGGCTATGTGATCAGAGAGCTCTTCCATGTCCCTTTTCATGTAGTCCAGGGAGGTATGGCTCGGGTCATTCACACCAACATGGACAATGACAGAGTCATATTTGTACTTTTTCTGGAGTGACCTGAGTGCTTGTGTTATGTGGCGGATTCTGGCACCTGATAAGCAGCTAACAGTAACCTTCTCCTTATTCAGCCTAGTGAATCTGTAACATATTTTAACATATGTTAAATATGTTACTCTAAACTCTACAGCAAAAAAGCTCTGTCTAAACAACGTCCTTTCAGTAACACTAAACTCTTTCCCATAGCTACCTAAGCATATCTCTAAGTATATACCTGTAGGTGGTGTTAACCCCGCTCCCTGCCCCCAAATCTCACCCGCCCCTGGTACCTCTACATTTATAGGTGCACAACCGCACCCCTATTACAATATCCTATCCGCAGCGCCAATTTTCTCCACCCACCCTGCTCCTCTCCTAATTATACTCTCTCCACCTTACTCTACTACCTCTATACTTGCCTTGTCATCTCTGATATTCTGTCTTGTAAATCTTAGATCCTAAAAACCATACACCTTCTCTCACAATGTTATACTATTCCTTACTACCTATTCTGCTGGTCACTTATGCACTTACCTTCTACGAAAACCAGTTACTTACTGGTTATCAGTACCCAAAAGGCCATACTATAACTCCAACTATACAACATTCCTCCTACAGTCATGCTAATAACATAGGGTCGAACTCAACAACTTGTTGTCTTTTGCAGCATACTAATCCTTGGCACATTAGCTCTATATCTAAGCAATACTACAAACTCTTAAACTCCTGAATCTCATCATTAAGTCTAGTCCCAGCCTTATTCTCAGTGGGGACATCCACCCCAACCCAGGCCCTTCTACATCTAATAGTAATACCCCTATTACCTGCAACCTCAACCATACAACTTTATAAACAGTAGACTAGCTAACTCTCTAATGGCCTGTCATCTCAATATTAGGAGTATTAACAAAATACATGAACTGCATGCACTATTGGCTGTCCACTCCCCTGAGATTCTCTGTTTATCTGAGACCTGGTAAAAAGCAAACACTACTGATAATGAAGTGTTACCACCTGGGTATAACATACATAGATTGGATCGTGTTTCTAGGAGGGGGGGGGGTAGCAGTACTCTATAAATCTGAATTGAACGTAGTCATAAATGCTAATCAAACACCTCAGATTAATAATTCAGAAATTCTTGCCACCAAACTGTAACTTCACAAAAGTAAATGCATAAACATCATCTGTATGTATATCCCCCGGGTAATAATATAACCACACTTGGACACCCTACACTGGCTTTCATGTTACTATCCCCAAGAAACCCTGCTGTTTGGAGACTTTAACATAGACTGGGGAACTTGCTCCATAGTGTCACCTACTACCCACATTTAACCTGCATGCATTCTCACAAATCATAACTACCCCTACCAGACTGGGTAAACCAAATCAAAAAGACAGTATACTCTACTAGGTACACATAAATAGTAACCCCCAACTGTGCACTGCCGGTACCCTCCCCATTGACCTAAGTGACCACCTTCTCACTTATATAGTGAAACAAAAAGCCATTAATCCACAAATACCATTACTCAAAAAAGTCAGAATCAAAAATGACTTTGACCCTGCCAAATTTCAGCAGGAACTTAACTCCTGTAATTGGTCGATGCTAATGCACCTCCCTCTGGAGGATGCAGTTGTATATTTTAACAAATTTCTTGCATCCACGTCACATGTTTCCCAATATTGTTAGGAGCCAAAGTAAAAGGATTTCCACTTTATGTAGAGATGACAGTGACAGGGATCTACAGATTGGTCATCTAAGAGAGTTATTTCAAGAAAGAGGCTACAATGTCTCGCAATGCAAGTTAAATTGTTCTGTCATGAACGATATGCATGTGGGTACAGAGGCTTTCGTTGTTCGAAGACATCCTAAGATAAATATAAACATAGGACACATTATGATTTAAATAAGGTATTTTTCACTACAAGATACATCAGTGATATAAGCTATGTAACTGATATTAAGAAAAACTGGAATATTTTACTTGTAGATAATAGATGTCTTAAATTAATAGGGACAACACCTAGCTTTAGGTATAAGAATAGCAAGAACCTAAAAAGGCTTCTATGCATTGATAAAGTTGATTTACTAACCAGTAGTATAGATAAGCGAATTTTAAGACATGGTACATTTCCATGTAATAAATGCAACATGTGTAAATATATAGCTAGTGATGATCAGTTTGTTCATCCCTCTCTCAACTATATCTATAGACCTAATTTTTATGCTACTTGTGAAACCACCAACCTTGTTTATTTAGCAACATGCACAGAATGCCCAGCATTTTATGTGGGCATGACCACAAGAAGGCTAAGAGACCGAGTATATAATCACACATATGATATTAAGAGGTTAAATTTGAATAATGCCTTAGCTAAACATGTTGCTACTCAACCTAATCATAGTTTTAGGTTTAGGATTTTACAAGTGATAGGTTATAACAAGAGAGGAGGTGACAGGATGAACTATTTAGAAACTGTTGAATTAAGATGGATTTTGAGACTGATGGCACATATTGAACCAGGTTTAAATCAATATATTAGTATTAAACCTATTTTAATTGCATGTGATTAAAATTATATTATAACTTAATATTAATTTTTGGGATATGATATAATATAGTATTTTCATATACACACACAAATATATTTGGTAGTACATAAGCTTATTTTTGATGTGTCTTGTATTATTTTATTCTATGTATTTTTATGTTTATTCTCTTAAGATGTTTTATGAGGTTTTAGAATATCATAATATAAATATATGTAAGATCATAATTTGATAATATTGCTTCATGTTTTAAAGAACCGAATGCATATTTTTATCTATTTTTTTCTAATTATTCTTTGCCTTTAAACTGCTTCATTTATTGTATTTATTTTGGCAAGCTTAATTGATAAATGCTTTTATTGGTTGATTGAAATAAAGTTAATTGATGGATGATTTAGTAGTATATAAAAGCTGTTTAATGAAGTAAAGCTGTATAAACCTGAGGAAGCGTGCCTTGGATGCACGTGAAAGCGCATGTTATACAATAAATCAACTTTATTTCTACATCGTGGTGGTTTCCATCTGGCTGTTTCTTCATAAATTTCTTGAAATCCTTGACTGGCACACACCTGCCCACTTTAAGAGAACTTAAGCTAAAACTGCACCTTGGCTTTCTAAAATGTCTCTACTAAAAATCAACAACAGAAATAAACTCTGGGCCAGATTGCGATCCACTAAACTCCCCCATGATCATGTTAAATACTGACAAGCTAGGAATGAAACTAAAAGATCCATCTTAAATGACAAAAACAGTACTACTGTAATCTGCAGACAGCCAACCAGAACAACCCTCAGAAATTCTGGGCTGGTCTGAATAATCTGCTTCACCCCGGTAAAACATCTACCTCTATCCCAGCTGCTACTAGTGATAAATCCCCCGAGGATGTCTCAAACAGTTTTAACCTCTTCTTTACTGAGACAGTTCAAGCTGTAGCCAGCCAATTACCTCCGAGCTCTTCCAACCCTGATAGTGCTACCCATTTAAACTTATTCTCTTTCAGTTTCAACCAGTGTCCACTTCATGTATTTGCAACTTAAAAAACTAAAACCCACCACAGACTTCACTGACCAACTCCCTGCCGAATACCTTCAAAAATCAGCTGATGCTATTGCCTATCCAGTTTCTATACTAATTAATCGTACCATAGCTGAGGCTAAAATTCACACCATTTGGAAAACATCCTACGTAATCCCACTACATAAAGGCGGTTCCTCCACTGAATTCTCCAATTATAGACCAATAGCCATACTTTCTCCACTTGCAAAGATCTTGGAAAAATGTATACAAAACAATTCATGCACCACCTAATCCAGAATTACCTCCTAGCCGATACCCAACATGGCTTCCGTCCACACCACAGCACGACCTCCACCCTACTAGCCTTTACCAATACTATCAATAACAACCGTAACAATAATCAAATATCCTCGGCCCTCTTCTTGGATCTTTCCAAGGCATTTGACATGGTGGATCATCAACTGTTGATACACACCCTGCAGACTTGTAGCCTTAACTCTAAAGCCCTTCAATGGTTTAAATCCTACGTCAGTGGGAGGCAGCAGGCTGTTATCTGGCAGAACAAGCTCTCCATCCTATTACCTACCACCCTTGGAGTCCCGCAAGGCTCCATACTTGGGCCCCTTCTCTTTTCCATCTTTATTAACAACCTACATACTGTCATCCCTAATGTTAATTGTATCCAATACACTGATGACTCCACCCTGATTTCTCAGCTACATCTCTTGCAGACTTGAGGTTTGCTTCCCAGTCTGCCTTTAATATTATAGAAAACTGGCTGTCTGAACGTCGATTGTTACTAAATCCCCAAAAAACTAAAATGCTGCGGTTTTCACCCACACAAAGGTCTACAACTTTTACCTTCACCATAAAAGCAAAAGATGGGACAATTATCTCCCCTGACCCTTCTACAAAACTACTAGGTGTCATTATTGATGACCTAAAATTTGACCTACACATTAATCAAGTGATCAAGACCATCAATAAAAAACTCGGGTCACTATACAGAATATAAGCCTTCTTAACCCCTCCAGCTAAGATTGCCATTTTCCCACTCACGTCTACTCTCAACCCTACTATATGCACCCCCCTTGTCTCTAATCTAAATAAGTCTGTACTTAACAGACTATCAACATGTTACTATCACATTGCCAGGTTTGCAACTGGCCTGCCTTTTAGAACACATCACTGCACCAATCTTAAACAACTTGAGTGGCTAGAACTTCCCAGTCTTATCCAATTTAACCTTCTGGTTATGGCCAAGAAAATCCTCCTAAATCCAGATAATACACCTGCCCTTAAATATTATTACCCCCTATAGCAATTCAAGACTACTTCGATCCTCAAACAAACTACTCATTCAAACTATCAAAACTAGCAATATAGCTGGTGACTCCCACTTTGCAAACACTGTTGGCACAGTCTGGAACCTACTGCCAGCTGAAATTACATTGCTCTCCTCCCTAACTCAATTTAAAACCAGACTCAAACATCATCTGGCTCTAAACTGGCTTTGCCACTGTAACAAACCTGGATAACTTATACCTCATATATAAATAAATTCTTAGTCAAGTTACTGTTAATCTTCTTTCTCTCTTGACTTTATCCAGGGGTTAACCCTTACCAGTGAAATTGTCATTCTGTCTTTGTAAATATCAAATCTGTAAAGTGTCTTCATTTTTATTTTAATTGTTGCGGTTTGTCTTGGAGCTTTTCTCCCCGGGCCTCTGCTGAAAATGGACATGATTCCAGTCAGGCTATCCCAGTCAACAAATGTAAAATTAAATAAATAAATAAAATAAAAATATATTTTAGTATGGGTAGCCCTAATTTTAGAATAGGTCATACTTGTGGGTGTAGCCATTGATTTGGGTTAGCTGCTGTATTTTGCACTTAGTTTTGTGTTTGCTATTTGTTAACAGGGGATGTAAGAATTTGAAAAATCCAATTTTCTGTTTTCATTGAAGCAAAAAGTCCAAAAAATGTGATGAGATAATGTGTCAAATAGAAATAAAAAGAAGCAAATTCGTAAGAGATCAACATGCCATATGCTAATGTGTGCATGTAAGCTAAAACTCGGTAACATATATTCAAAAGAATAGTCACGTATAACAGGTTAGGAGTAATAATTTTGCTTTCATAATGGCTGCTCTATCCATATTAAAGAATATAACTGACCTTACAGGTAAAGACAAAAAGGAAAGAGTACTGAATTAAGAAGTGTAGGGTGCAACTAACAATGTTGCCAAAACTGCATTTGGATAGAAATAATCATGTGAATATGACAAAGGATTTCAGGAAGGACATTCATCAGAGTATCGAGTACAAAAGAAAAGTGAGTAATAAAAAATGAAACACTACTCAAAAACAACAAAACGGAAGGTCTGTGACACGCAAATCACTTTATTCACCAAAAGATTATTAGCACCTTTGCCTGTGTAACGTTATTGTTATTATTATCATTACTTTTTAAGTGTGTATATCTTCTTCTTTTTCTTATGGCTGTTCCCGTTAGATGATCCGCTGTTGCGACCCCTATTTCCATTTCTTCCTGTCCTCTGCATCTTGCTCTGTCACACCAACCACCTACATGTCCTCCTTCACCACATCCGTAAACCTTATCTTAGGCCTTCCTCTTTTCCTCTTACCTGGCAGCTTCATCCATAGCATCCTTTTCCCAATATACCCAGAATCCCTCCTCAGCACATGTCCAAACCAACGCAATCTCGCCTCTCTGGCTTTGTCTCCAAACAGTCCAACCTGGGCTGACCCTCTAATATACTTATTCCTAATCCTGTCTACCCTTGTCACACCCAGTGCAAATCTTAACATCTTTAACTCTACCACATCCAGCTCTGACTCCTGCCTTTTTGTCAATGCCACTGTCTCCAACCCATATAATATAGCTGGTCTCACTACCCTCTTGTAGACCTTCCCTTTCACTCTTACAGGTACTCTGTCACAAATCACTCATGACACTCTTCTCCACCCATTCCACCCTGCCTGTACTGTCTTCCGCACTCACCATTACTCTGAACTATTGATCCCAAGTATTTAAACTCATCCACCTTTGCCAACTCTACTCCCTGCATCCTTACCATTCCTCTATCCTCCCTCTTTTTCACACACACATATTCTGTCTTAGTCCTGGTGACCTTCATTCCTCTCTTCTCTAGAGCATATCTCCACCTCTTCAGGGTCTCCTCAACCTGTTCCCTACTCTCAGTACATATCACAATATCATCTGCAAACATAGTCCACGGGGACTCCTGTCTGATCTCGTCTGTCAACCTGCCCATCACCAGTGCAAATAAGAAAAGGATCAGAGCTGATCCTTGAGGTAATCCCACCTCCACCTTAAACGCATCTGTCACTCCCACTGCAGATCTCACCGCTGTCACACTACCCTTGTACATATCCTGTACCACTCTTACATACTTCTCTGCCATTCCAGACTTCCTCATGCAATATCACAACTCCACTCTAGGCACCCTGTCATATGCTTTCTCTAAGTTTGTAATATATTTTTTATATATATATATATATATATAAACTTTTTTTTTTTTTTACATGATGTTACATGGGGGATGTTGAAAGTGGCTGTTACTACTTTTTGAAAAAAATTTAACATATATATATATATATATATATATATATATATATATATATATAAATAGGTTTTAGAATGTGTCTCTAAATATTAATTGAAAAAGCTTTGGAGGGAATTTTGAATTAAGAATGAAGGTATTTAAACTGGTTTTTATTGTTTAAGATTATCTGATGAAGTCTGATTTGGTTACACAGACGAAAGTGCTAATCTTTTAGTGAATAAAGTGATTTGTGTGTCATAGACGTTCCACTTTGTTGTTTTTGATGAGTAGTAATCCTGATTGCTAGAGAGGCTTCAATAGTATAAAAAAGAACAAAAGACAATAATGGTAGATTTCTGGTAATTACTACAGTTATTGGCAAGGAAGGGAGATTATATTGGAATGCATTTATATTCCACCTAAAACTGCTGCTGTGGAGCTTGAGAATTTTGGGAGAAGTAATCAGATTTCAGCATGGAACATTATGTATGGGTGGGAACTGGAACTTTGTTTGCAGTAGTGATGATGTTAGTTGGATCTAAAAGAAAAATAGAACAAAAATTATATTACAGTAGAAATATATGGAAATGTCTGGTAGGAAAGATGTGTACTCGGCAGTAGGACTATATTCCCCAAAGTAATGTAATCAGACCAATCTTGGATAAATTATATTTCACAGAGCATTTGTATACAATTGAAAGCTTTTACATCCATCTAGTAACTGTTTGTTTCATATCATGCAGCAATAAATACGAAGGTAAATATGCAGGATAGTAAGGCA
Source organism: Protopterus annectens (assembly GCF_019279795.1). Classification (NCBI taxonomy): domain Eukaryota; kingdom Metazoa; phylum Chordata; order Ceratodontiformes; family Protopteridae; genus Protopterus; species Protopterus annectens. The sequence goes on from NC_056749.1 coordinate 121,173,104, forward strand.
AAAATTAAGACACCAATGCTTTTCTAATTAAATGTTAAAATGTGAAGAACCAAAGGAATGGATAGTGAAAATGATTTGAGAATTTTCATTAGCAGGGATAGCTAGTGAGTGGAATAAAGGGAAAATTGAGTTTAAAAGCATTGTAGAGATGAGATAGAGGTATGGGAAGTAAGTAATAAGAGTTGTCTAGAGGGGTTGACAAAAGTTTAAGTACTATAATATAAAGGAAATTTCAGAACAAGAAAAGGAGCAACTGCAGAGGGTTAATAAGAAAATAATGGAGAATTTGGATAATGTGCATGAGTTTTGAGAAGTTGCTGGTAGGTAATTTTTTCATTACTGTAGAGCACAAAAACATTTAGACAGTGACTTACACAACAGAAAGAAAGGGTTGTTGCCAGCCTTGGGGATCTTATAGAGGTATTAGTCATTTCAGAAATTTTCTGAAAACTTGTAACTATGACAATTGTAAAGGAAGACTAGGCTGAATAATTAAGAGCTAAGATATAACAGTCATGTATGTATAATCCGTCAACAGAGAAATCTCCCGGAATACCTGGTATTCTTATGGATGCATAAAAACTGGGAGGGAAGAAAGTGATTAAGATCTGTAATGCTTTAACTCTGTTTAAAAAAAGAGAAGCACCAGCATCTTGGAAGAAAACTGTGGTGGCTGTATTACCCAAAGTGGGCAAGGACCCTTCTGACCCAGATTAATATACACCCATTTTAATTTTAATGTATGATAGTATCTGTCTGTACTAGCTATAAGATTGCCAAAGTTGTATGAATCAGTCTGTTTTTGTAGAGGGAGACAAACAAATGGCATCAACAGAACAAAGATAATCCAGATGGAAGCATAATGTATAAAAATGCCACTATTGTTGGGTCTTGACGCAAATAAAGTATTCAGTAAAGTAAGCTGGGATTTTGAGTAGGGCAATGGAAGCATTTGCATTCCCTAACAGAATAATAGGGTTATTTGGGAGGATATGTGAGTTGTCAGAGGTACGAGTTAAGGGCTAAGGCTCTTTCCTAAAAGGTGTGTTTAAACATAGGAACCAGATAGGGGTGCCCTCTTCTACCATTATTTGCTTTATATTTATAACCATTGACAAGGGAAATGGTGCAACTGTTATGATACTCAAGAAAAGTTAGCTTTATTGGCATATTTTATTACTTTGTATTTGATGCATCCAGAAAAGGACATCTCGGTGTTGTAGAACATTTTGAGAAAGTTTCATTTATTTTGGAGATATAAAATTTAATGATGAAACAGCAAAGGCTATAGCTGTAAACAATGTTACCTATACATGAATTGAGTCAGTAATATCTGTATTTGTGGGGATGTGAAAGATGTATAGATTAAAAAGGATTCTGTTATGGCAGCTAAAGATGTTTGGAAAGAGACTAATCAAAAGGTCGTACAAAAATCAAGAAACTGAAAGCTCCTGGTTATGAACATGGATAGTAAAATATAAACAGTGAGAATGTGTTAGTCCCTTAAATTCATTATGCAGGTCAGGCATGTTTTTATTAACCAGAGGAGAAGTTGCTGAGATTGAAGGAATTTGTGGCTGATGGCAAGATTTAAGTGGGTAAGTTGTCTCAAATTAGAATGGGGTGTTTTTGGTTTACTGATTTAAGGTAATACTTCACTATTGCACAGTTAAGGATATATATATATAATACATACAGTGCAATGAAAAAGTATTTGCCCCCTTCCTGATTTCTTATTTTTTTTTTTTGCATGATTGTCACACTTGAATGTTTCAGATCAAACAAATAGTAATCACAAAATGCAGTGTTCAAGTGATGCTTTTATTTATTAAGGGAAAAGAATTATCCAAACCTACATGGCCCTATGTGAAAATGTAACTGCCCCCTACACCTAATAGCTGGTTGTGCCACCCTTAGCAGCAACAACTGCAATCAAGCATTTGTGATAACTGGCAAAGAGTCTTTCACACCGCTTCTGAGGAATTTTGGCCCACTCTTCTTTGCAGAATTGTTTTAATTCAGCCATATTAGAGGGTTTCCGAGAATGAACCGCCGTTTTAAGGTCATGCCACAGCATCTCAGTTAGATTCAGGTCCGGACTTTGGCTAAGCCACTCCAAAACCTTCATTTTGTTTTTTTAAGCCATTCAAAGGTGGACTTGCTGGTGTGTTTTGGATGATTGTACTGCTGCAGAACCCAAGTGTGCTGCAGCTTGAGGTCACAAACTGATGGCTGGACATTCTCCTTCAGGATTTTCTGGTAGAGAGCAGAATTTATGGTTCCATCATTCACAGCAAGTCGTCCAGGTCCAGAAGCAGCAAAGCAGCCCCAAACCATCACACTACTACCACCACCATGTTTGACTGTTGGCATGATGTTCTTTTTCTGAAATGCTGTGTTACTTTTACACCAGATATAACGGGACGCACACTTCACAAAAAGTTCAACTTTTGTTTCGTCAGTCCACAGAATATTTTCCCAAACGTCTTGGGGATCATCAAGATGTTTTTTGGCAAAAGTGAGACGCGCCTTTATGTTCTTTTTGGTCAGCAGTGGTTTTTGCCTTAGAACTCTGCCATGTATACCATTTTTGCCCCGTCTCTTTCTTATGGTTGAGTCACGAATACTGACCTTAACTGAGGCAAGTGAGGCCTGCAGTTCTCTAGATGTTGTTCTGGGTTCTTTTGCGACCTCTTGGATGAGTCGTTGCTGTGCTCTTGGGATAATGTTTGTAGGTCTGCCACTCCTGGGAAGGTTCACCACTGTTCCAAGTTTTCTCCATTTGTGGGTAATGACTCTCACAGTGGTTCACTGGAGTCCCAGAGCTTTAGAAATGGCTTTGTAGCCTTTTCCAGACTGATAGATGTCAATTACTTTGTTTCTCATCTGTTCTGAAATTTCTTTAGATTGCGGCATAATGTCTTCCTTTTTGGTATCTTTTGGCCTACTTCACTTTGTCTGACAGGTCTGGCACTAGTCAGGCCTGGGTGTGGCTAGTGAAATTGAACTCAGCTTTCCCAAAAATGTGATTAACCAGTTACTTTATGATTTAAAAAGGGGAGCAATTACTTTTTCACATAGGACCATGTAGGTTTGAATAGTTTTTTACTTAAATAAAATCATCACTTACAAACTGCATTTTGTGGTTACTTGGGTTGTCTTTGTCTAATATTTAAATTTGTTTGATGAAGTGAAACAGTTAAGTGCTACAAACATGCAAAGAAATATGAAATCAGGAAGGGGCAAATACTTCTTCATTGCTCTATATATTTTTTTTATATATAATATATATATATATATATATATATATATATATATATATGGGTGTACTGCATTTGACTGAAAATGCACATCACTGAAAATGAAATCAGTGGGATCACTTCACTGAAAGCCCACTTCACTGAAAACTCATTTGACTGAAACTCATTTCTTTGAAAGTTTATATATGGCCTTTTCCCCACTGTAGTGCAATCCTGGAGTTAGTATATATATTAAGGGTGTGTGCGTGGGGCAAAGCCTCCTACATATGTTGGTTATATATTCTTTTCTGGAAACAGTTGTTCATTGCACTTGTAAGTATCAATGTGTATAGTTTAAAATGTTTATAGGTTCATAGGTTGGTACTAGGCTATCAGCCCTAGGGCCTATACAAGCCTAGCCATAACAATTCCCTGGCTATTTCTTCCCACACTATTTACTTCCCTGGACCCCTGTCTACCAGGGCGACTGATGTGACCCCTGGGGTGAATTTCCGTTCTCCCATCCAATCGTCAAGGTTCCTTTTGAAGAGGGCGAAAGAGGCACTCTGCTTGACATGTATGGGCAATCTATTCCAGAGTCTGGGGAGTGTCTGGGTCAGGAACCTATCCCTCCAGCGTGTTTTGTTTATTGTGATGACAAGGTTTAGATCCCTGGAGCGTGTGGCTGTGAGGCTATGCCCCCCCCTTTAATATATATACTAACTCCAGGATCGCACTACAGTGGGGAAAAGGCTATATATAACTTTCAACTAAATGAGTTTGTCAAATGAGTTTTCAGTGAGGTGGGCTTTCAGTGAAGTAGTCCTAGTAATTTAATTTTCAGTGAAGTGTATTTTCAGTCAAATGCAGTAGACCCATATATATATATATATATATATATATATATATATATATATATATATATATATAGATATAGATATATATATATATATATATATATAGATAAGATATATATAGATATAGATATAGATATATATATATATAGATATATATATATATATATATATATATATATATATATATATATTTTTTTATATATATATATATATATATATATATATATATATATATATATATATATATATATATATATATATATATATATATATATATATATATATATATAAATAAAATATGGAGATGTATATGGATCTAGCTATAGGTACACACACGTATGCATACACCCAGTCTATATATAACACATGCAGAAGGTTATAAATTGAAAAGAAAAGGGGTGATGAAATTGGAGGGTGTTGAGAAACAATGAGAGAGTAGGATTTTGGGTGCAAATCCTTTAAGAGAATAATAACTGCACAGCATATTATATTCATAAAGTATCATATAGTATAAGAACTAAACCAACATGGGAATGGAGAAAGAAGGTTTTAAGATTTTACAAACGTGCGACTGCATGTGGGGGTATAGAAAATAGGCAAGAGGAGAGTGGATTTTACTGTAGAAAATTAGTAAAAGAATCAAGGTATTGGGAGCAAACAACTAGAGAGGGGAAAAGGTACTAGAGTAGGAAGAGGCCAAGCAGAAGTTTAGACTGCAGGTTAGAGACTGCCTTCTGTACCAGAGAATGATAAAGTATAGGCAGCGAGAAAGGGATAGGGGTGTAATAATTGAAGGATTGGCTCTGGTAGAATTTTTAGGTTAGCCTAGAACAGAAGCTGCTTATAAAAATATATAATTAGTAGGGCATATAACATGTTAACAAAACAGTGGTTTACAAAGGAAAAATGGGAGGACGGGTATGTATGCAACAAAGTCCAGAATGTTTCAGATTTTTACTTGGAAGTGCTTGCATAGGTATTTTTAATACCTCAAGCAGATTTTACAGAATTTTTTGTCAAGTAGATAAATGCTGTATGTGTGATGAGAAAGAGTGTGGTTATTGGGAACACTGTCTTTGGAAATGTATCCAGTTGGCAGATTTAAAAATTTCTTACAGAGGTCTTTGTTAGAAATGTTGGGGGACCAAATCATTGGAACTAAGAAAATGTTTATTTTGAGCTGGCCGTAGGCTCTGAATTGCCTAAACATAGTAAGGCCTTACTAAGTTTAATGCTGTTGGCCGTCAAAAGAAGTGATTACTAGGAAATGGATTAGATTCAGTTAGGTAGAGTATTTTTTAAGCCTTCTTGGTTTTAACTGGTTGTTTATTGTGGTCCACATTTCTTTAATAATTTTATGTATTTGTTTTAGGTTTGTACAGTAACATTATCTGCTTTTGTGCATTTTAGACTTTGCTAGATTTCATAATTGTCTACAGGTTTGTTCGTTATTGAGTAATCTGTCTTTGTTCCATTTTGCCATGTTTGGTTTGTATCTTTCTGTAGTTCTGTTTAGTGTACAAGATAGCCTCAGTGCTGTTTTACTTTCCATCCATATCTGTGTATAAAGGGGCTCGATGGTTTAATATGCTTAAAATAGTGGAATTCAAGTGTTCTCTGTTTTGTCTAGCAGTAAAGTTTTTAGTAGAACCCATTTAAACTTGAAGCTAGTTAGATTTCTTAAAGAAATGTGTTAGTGGTGCAACAGGTAGCACAAACGCCTTTGGTGCAGAAGGCTGTGGGTTATATTCCCACACTAGGTAGATGGATTATTGACACTATAGTCCAGCATAAGTAGGTTGTCGCACTCCTGACTGTGTTATCCATCAGATGAAATGTTAAACCAAAGCCTCATCTGCCTGAGTTGATGGTTGTTTGGTGGATGTAAGGATGCCAATGCACTTATTAAAAAGATTAAGGGGACATCGCCTATTGCCCTGACCAATGTTTCCCCAGTTGTATATATGCCACCTCAGGTCTCCCCTGCGAAAAGGATACTAACCTAGTGGGACAAACCTGGTCAACAAAGGATAAAAAGGTTCATAGGAGGTTAGTAGGTTAATGGTCCTTAAGGCACATTATCCAATTCGGACTGCTAGTCTTTTTGGTACATGTATCCTGTCTGGTGGGGACATTGATTAGCTCAATCTGAATAGATTGATAACTTCAGGAGAAGTGGATGATGAGCTGGGCCAGTGTGTGAAGATCACCCATTGTTGTTTGATGCTTACTGGTAAGTGAGATCACGGCAGTTTTTATTCTCATTATCATTTTGGTGGTATGCAGGTAACGGTCATGGGAATGCTTTTGTGAGTAGGCTCAGTAAAGCTTTCAGAATTTCAGCTTTGTCAGAGTTGAAGTATAGATTCGCAAAAGATTGTTAGCTGAAAGCATTTTTGTTATTGGATAGCTGCTGCTCCAGCTCTTTTTGATGTATGGCCATGCCTAATTATATTGTAACCTGGTGGAGTGAGTTATTCATTATTAATATTAGAGCTGATGTTTTCAATCTTTATCCTTGACGTACGGGTTTGGTTCTGAACACCGGAATTGACTTTGCCGTTACTACAGCCCGCAAGAGCCAAAAACTCGCGAGCTTAAGTCATACCCGGAATGATCCTCTCCAAATTACCTCTGATTTCGTTTGCCAATTTCTTGTGACAGACACAGCACCAACTAGCTCTCAAGCGAAGTGTTGTTAACTCTAATTATAAAGTAATTAATTATAAAGGAATTATAAAGATGAAGCAGTGGTTGTCACTGCGAAAGCGCTCACTTTTACCTTTGTACAATAAATGAGAAGATTTGTTTTATTTATTCTGCTGTTACTGATTAATCCGGTTACCTTCCATCAAGGGCAAGTTTGTTTGGCATTTGAAATTATAAGTAATTATTGAACTCTTGGGAAAAATGATCCATGAGTCTGTCGAAAAACTCAACCACTTTAGTTACATAACTAGCCTATCAAGTGGCTTATTTTATGGATGTGCAAAAACCAAGTGCAATACTAAGGTAGCTCACCTACCACACTAAAGGACTGTAAAGTGCAATATACAAACTGTGCAATAATTCAGTCTAATCATAGGTATGCTGCTATTGTTTCAATTTTACTTTGACAATATTACATTCATATTGTTTCTTGTCTTCCTTGTTTCCTGTTCTGGGATGGGTATGGGTCACTGCTGTCCTACTTTACTTACTAATTGCTACTTTTTAAATTTCAACTGTGATATTTTATTAATTTTTCTCTGTCTGTATGTGCAACTGTTTTCCTACATTGAGAAATGAAGCATTGCAATTTTGTTCAGCTACACTGCTATATAGATGTTCGTGTTTCACTGTTGCAGTGATTACACTTGGGATGCTCTTCGTGTTTTACTGTTGCAGTCTTTACATTTGGGTAATCTGCTGGCAGGTTGCCCTCAGTCGGCCTGATTAACAAAGTCTTGGGTCCTGCGTCGGTTGATGTCCCTTCTTCCATGACGTCAGGTCGTCAGGGGTATAAAACATGCAGCTGACGCCATTACATCAGTCTTTCTTGCCGTGCGGTGCCCGAAGCAGAAGCAGTTCGCAAGTGCCGGTCGGCCGACTCCTGAAATTTTCATTTTCATGTTTCAGATCCGAAGTCTTCAGCTAAAAAGCTAAGTACCCCATTGGGGAAACTTTTTCTTACTCCTTACTGATGTCAATAAAAGTTAATAATTGTATTACTTGTGGGAAGCAAATACCTCATAAGGATTTTCATTTGTACTGTATTCCTTGCCTAGGCCCTGACCACAATGTACCTTGCTGTCTGATGTTCATCGTGTTTCACTGTTGCAGTCATTACTCTTGGGTTGTCCTGCTGGCAGGCTGCCCTCGGTCGGCCAGAATTCCAAAGTCTAGGTCCGGCATCGGTTGCTGTCGCCTCTTCCCTGATGTCAGTGCACCAGGGGTATAAAAGATGCAGCCGACGCCATTTTCTCGAGTCTTTCTTGCTGCGTGGTGCCCGAAGCAAAAGCAGTTCGCAAGTGCCGGTCGGCCGACTCCTGAGATTTTCAAATCCGAATTTCAAATCCAAAGTCTTCATTAAAGCTAAGTACCCTGTTGGGGAAACTTTTTTCTTGCTCCAGAACGATGTCAGAAAAAGTTAACAATTGTATTTCTTGTGGGAAGCAAATACCTCATAAGGATTTTCACTCTTACTGTATTCCTTGCCTAGGCCCTGATCACAATGTTGCTAGTTGTCGGTTTTGTGCTAGATTTAACCAACGCACTATCAAGCGTTGGTTTGATTTTGCATTTCATTTGCAGTTTACAAAAAATGCAAGGACAAGGAAAAGGATAGGCATCAGAGGTCCAAAACCGACGACGAAGCCTCTTCTAGGTCAGTCGCTGGTTTGCCGGTTCTCAGTGAGGCGCTTTCACAGCCCCTGGCGCCCACTACCTCAGAGCCACAGGCCGCTTCCGACTCCCACATGGAGCCGACTGGGCCTCTGGATACTCAAGGTATTGGACACTCGGAAATCATTCCCTCAGATAGGTCCGGAGCCGCTGAGCAGGCATCGGCTTCTGAGAGTGTCTTCAGACCTACACAACTATGTATTAAGCCATCTTCAGCTTCAAAGACTAAAGCAGCATTAAAGACAAAGAAACAAGTACAGCATTCTCCTACCCAGACTACCATGCCTAAAAACAGATGCTCAAAATGGCCGAAGACCTAATTACTTTGATCAGGGGTTCCCATCCCCCTCCTGATAAGAGGCCTAGGCAAGAGACAGAGTACGATTCTTCTATTCAGGTTTCTATTTCCTCTGATTCCTCTTCTGAACAGGATTACTCCATGCATCCCTATGAGGATTCTGATGCTGAAGAATCCATTCCTTCAGCCTCTCCTCCTGTGGATTATTCTTTTGGGGAAACCCTGCATACCATGAGGGAACATTTCCACTGGGAGAGCCAAGATTATTCTGAATCTAAGAAAAGGCTCAGAGACTTTCTGCTACTTCCTCAGCACAGACCCCTTGCTATTCCACCTGCTCTAGACATTGTAGATGTATTTTCGTAGTCCGGCCTGTCCCCAGACTCTCTACCCCCTGCACCTGCTAAGCTAGACAGATACTACAGGGTCCCAGATTCTCATAAATTCCTGTATAAAAACCCCGCTGCTGACCCAGAAACTATATCTCAGGGTCCCAAGGGAGTTAAAGCTTCCACTGCAAAAAACCCTGTCCCCTCTGATAGGGATTCCAGGGCTCTAGACAGATGGTGGAAAAAAGTCTACACTTCTGCTACCCTGGCTGTAAGGGTCTTAAATTGTCAGTTTCATATGCTTAAATATCAGCAATACTTAATGTCACTGCTTAAACAGAAAATGTTGACAAATACTGAATGTTCAGAAAACAAGGAATTTCAGGATTTATTGCATGCAGCTGAACAAGTGGGAAAGCACACCTTACAATGTGGTTATGATTCACTGGAGGCCTCTTGCAGGGCCGCTGTTACAGGTTCTGTTATCAGAAGGCATGCTTGGTTAAAGGAACAAAATCTGCCTGATCATGTTAAAGCAAAACTATTAGATGCACCATTACAGCATGATACTTTGTTTGGTACTAAAGCAGAAGAGGTGTTGAAAAACATGGAGGATAAAACAAAATCAATGCAGACAGTCAAGGATTTCTTACAGGTACAGCCACCCAGATTTAGCAGAAACTGGCCTTCTAAAAATTGGTCCTTTCCAGTGTCAGACAGACCACAAAGAGGCAGATACAGGCATCCCAGAGGCAGAGCTCAGCCCCAAGGCACATACAGGCCTAAACAATGGGGTGGTCCTACCTCCAAAAAGCAGAGAAGACAAATCACAACCTTACAGGAAACAGTCCCAATGACTTTCCTCTACCAGGTCCAAGCACTTTTCTTTTGGCAGCCCCCTTAGGGGGAAAACTAGCACTTTTTTCATCAAATTGGCAAAGGATTACCCAAGACAAATGGGTCCTAAACATAGTGTCCCAAGGCTACAGGTTCCATTTCCACACTCTACCAAGGTCAAAAGGTATGCCAGACCTGCCACACAATCAATGGGCAGAGGCACAAAAACAAATTACAGCCCTCATGGACATGAGGGCCATTCAGCAAGTACCACAAGAGTAGGGTCAAGGATTTTACTCCAGACTTTTCCTAGTACCCAGAAAGGACAAAACCTGGAGACCAATACTGGACCTGTCTATACTAAATACGTTTCTGGAAGTTCCAAAATTCAAGATGTTGACTCTACAGCAGCTACTGCCCATGCTGGGCAGGAAGGCTTGGCTCGTAACTTTGGACCTGAAAGAGGCATACCTGCATGTCCCAGTCAGACAATCTTGCAGAAGATACCTCAGATTCATAGCTGGCTCAATGCATTACCAATTATCTGCACTGCCCTTTGGCTTATCTACTGCGCCCAGGGTCTTCACAAAATGCCTGGCATCAGTAATAGCGTTTTGCAGCCAAAAAGGAATTCAGATATATCCCTACTTGGATGACTGCCTAATTCAAGCAGAGAACTAAGACATTCTTCTAAAGCATCTGGCGTTTGTAAAAATATTACTAATTGGCCTAGGGTACACAGTAAACGAAAAGAAATCAAAACTAGTGCCCTCTCAAGAGGTAATATTCCTGGGTGCAAGCCTAAATACAGCTGCCCAGATGGCTTATCTCACGCCAGACAAATAAAAGCATCTGACTACTTACTTCAAGAAATTGGCAACACAAACACAAACCCACTTATCTGCAAGGAAAACAGGCCTTGGGTTTCATGGCATTTTGCATTCGATTAATTCTATATGCCAGACTGCATATGAGGAAATTACAATGGTACCTAAAAAGTGTTTGGACTCAGCATTGCCACAGCCTGGAGACAGTAATTGCACTCATTCCCTGCCTACAACAGGAGTTTCGATGGTGGGCAGAAGCCTGTCACCACAACAAGGGTCTGCCATTCGGTTTACCCACAGCCAGACAGACACTGACAACGGATGCATCAGATTATGCCTGGGGAGCCCATATGGCAGGAAAATGTATTCAGGGCACATGGCCTGCAAACCAGATGCATCTTCACATCAATCAAAAAGAGATGCTAGCTGTTCAAAATGCCCTGACAGCTTTCAAGGACCTGCTTCATCCAGGACAGTTACTGATAAAGACAGACAACACTACGGTCATGTGGTACATAAACAAGCAGGGAGGTACACATTCCTACCCCCTATGCAGACAAGCAATGACCTTATGGGACACAGCATTGGCTTTTCAAATTCACCTGCAAGCACAATTCCTGCCAAGAAAAACAAATACTCTGGCAGACGAACTAAGCAGAAACCTCATGGATTCCCACGAATGGAAACTGGATCCACAAGTCTTCAGCATGATAATAAGGAAATGGGGATGCCCAGACATATATCTATTTGCCTCCCCTCACAACTGCCAATTTCAGAGATTTTGCACAAGGATTTATCACAATCAAGCATGGAAAGTGGATGCCCTACCCTTCAGCTGGAAAAATCTAACGGTATATGCTTTTCCCCCACTGCCTCTCCTTCCCAGGGAACTCCTAAAGGTCAGACAAGAGAAGCCAAAAATGATACTGATTCCACCAGACTGGCCACGCCAGCACTGGTACCCAATCCTAAAGAGCTTGTCTCAAGGTCCAGCATGGATATTGCCTCAAACTTCTCACTTGCTGACCCAACAAAACAATCAGATCCTGCACAGCCAACTCAGGACCTTAAATCTGGCAGCATGGTGGATAATGTAACCATTCAGAACACTCCTCTTTCAAAAGTTGTTATGGATGTTATCTTGGAGGCCAGGAGGCCCAGCACCAGAAAAATGGAAGAGATTCTGTGCTTGGAACCAGGAACAGGGCATTGACACGTGTGTACCAAATATCCCTCAGATTTTACAATACCTAACTGAGATGCTGAACAAAGACCTTTCCTTCTCATCAATTAAGATTCATGCCTCTGCCATTTCAGCCAATTACAACATGGAACCACCTATTTTTTTCTCATCCTTTAATAAGGCAGTACCTCAGAGGGGCGAAAAACATTAGGCCACCAAGGAGAGCACCAATTCCGGCCTGGGACCTCAATTATGTTCTGGAAAAACTCACACTGCCTCCTTTCGAGCCAGCATCAACAGCAGATATAAAATTCTTATCCTGGAAAACAGCTCTGCTCCTAGCAATAACCTCTGCAAGGCGGGTCTTGGAGTTACAAGCACTCATGGCTGTGGAACCTTTCATCATTTTTCATCCAGACAGAGTTTCCTTGAGGACAAACCCTACATTTATGCCTAAGGTGGTGTCCAGTGTGGCCCTTAACCAAACCATTCACTTGCCAACCTTTTATCCTAATCCACAGAACAAGGGTGAGAAAATTCTGCATTCTTTGGACATACACAGGCAGTTACGATTCTACTTGGACAGAACTAAAGCTTTCAGAAAGACTGAGCAGCTTTTAGTGTCATATGCTGCAAGATCACAAGGAAAGACCATCTCAAAACAGACTATTTCAAAATGGATAGGCCATTGCATCTGTTTCTACTATTTTCAACATGGCAAATCAGTGCCTAAGGGCATTAGGCCTCATTCCACCAGAGCAGCAGCCACTTCAGCAGCCTTCCTCAGAGGAGTACCAACCAAAGATATCTTAGAGGCTGCAACTTGGAGCTCAGTGCACACCTTCACAAAGCACTACCACTTACCTCTTTATTCTAAGTCCAGAGCAGGCTTTGCCACTGCAGTCCTGCAGGGCCTCATAGCCTCTCCTAATCCTATTTAGCCCAGCCACCCTTCCTCAGCTTTGGGATTCAACCCAAAAGTGATGACTGCAACAGTGAAACACGATGAACATAGTACAGTTGTGTACCTACCATAAATGTAGATTTTCGAGTGTATTTACTGTTGCAGTCCAGGTTACCCACCCACCATCCCCCTTTTCTTTGCTGGGACTTATCTGCACTTCTCTATCCTATACAACCTATTTGGTGTATTTGCTTGTAGATGAAGGAAATGTTATTTTTGTGCATGCATTTTTATTGGCTTATTTTTCAGCCTACCAATTTGGGGGCACCTGACATCTGGGGCAAGAAAAACTGAAGAAAATGGCATTGGCTGCATCTTTTATACCCCTGGCGCACTGACGTCAGGGAAGAGGTGACAGCAACCGACACCAGACGTAGACTTTGGAATTCTGGCCGACCGAGAGCAGCCTGCCAGCAGAACAACCCAAGAGTAATGACTGCAACAGTGAATACACTCGAACATCTACATTTATGGTAGGTACACAACTGTACTTTCTGTGCTTTATTTAATCAACTCACAATCTGTCTGTACATTTTTGCTTCTAAATATTTTGGCTCATGGATTAATTATCCAGAAATGATGGTTAGCAATCCAACTGCCTGAATACCTAAAAAATGCATAGAAAGACAGGCCGTTGAGGTCCAAAACTGCCGATAACGCTTCTCTTAAGCCAGTCGCCAGTTCGCCAGTACTCAGTGAGGTGCTTTCACAGCCCCTGATACCCGCTACTTCTGATTCGCTGGCCTCTACTGAGACCCATTAGGAGTCCGGTATACCGCGAGATGCCTCAATTTTGGATCCCGTGGATGTCTCTACCGTGGATGGGTCCGGAGCCGCTGTGCAGGCACCGGCTTTTGAGGGTGTATTCAGGCCTACAGATTTGTATATTAAACCAACGCCATCTTCATTATTAAAGCCAAAAACTCGGAACTATGTCTAAAAAAAACTATGCCTAGGCCACATGTGCAGGCCCCTATGTCTAAAAAACAAATGATCAAAATGGCTGAAGATTTAATTACTCTAATCAGGGGTAGTCAACCCACCCTTCTAAGAGGACTTAGGCAGTAAATTGACTATGAATCTTCTGAATAGGATTCTATTTCTTCTGACTCTTCTAATGAACAGGATTTGTCTTTACCTACTTATGAGGACTCTGATGCAGAGGATTCCATTCTTTCTGCTTCTCCCCCTGAGGATTTTTCTTTTGGGGAAACTTTACATACCTTAAGGGAACATTTCCACTGGGAAAGTCAAGATTTTTCTGAATCTAAAAAAGAGGCTTAGGGATTTTCTTCTTCCTCAACATAGGCCTTTGGCTATATCTCCTGTTCTAGACATTGTTGATATGTTTTCAGAGTCTAGTATGGCTCCTGATACTCTGCCTCTGGCTTCTTGTAAGCCAGGAAGATATTACAGGGTTCCTGACTCCCGCAAATTCCATTTCAAAAATACTGTTGCGGATCCTGAAACCATTTCTCAGGGCCCCAAGGGCATTAAGGCTTCTACTGCTAAAAATCCTACCCCATCTGATAGAGATTCCAGGGCACTGGATAGATGAGGTAAGAAGGTCTACACTTCTGCAACCTTGGCAATTAGGGCTTTAAACTGTCAATTCCATATGCTAAAATATCAGCAGCATATCATGGGACTGCTTAAATGATGTTGATTTCTGACTGTGTGGAAAATAAAGATTTACAGGATTTATTGCATTCATCTGAACAAGTTGGAAAATATACTTTGCAGTGTGGTTTTGATTCTTTGGAGGCCTCTTGCAGGGCTGTGGTAACTGGGTCTGTGCTAAGGAGGCATGCTTGGCTCAAAGAGCAATCTCTGCCTGATCATTTTAAAGCAAAACTGTTGGATGCTCCTTTACAACAGGACCGTCTCTTTGGTAATATGGCTGAAGAAGTTCTACAAAAGATGGAAGATAAAGCTAAATCTATGCAAACTGTGAAAGATTTCTTGCAAGTGTAACCTCCGAGATTTAGTAGGCACTGGCCTACTAAGAACTGGTCCTTTCCAGTTCCTTCGAGAGCCACTCAGGTCAAACCCAGACAGTCCAAAGGCACCAGGTTTCAGTCCCAAGGGGCTTTCAGAACTAAGCAATGGGGTGCCTCCTCTTCCAAATCTGGAAACAACAAGTCACCTCCCTATGGTAAACAGTCACAATGACTTTCCTCTAGACTTACCAAGCACTTGCCTTTTAGCCGCCCCTTTGGGGGGAAAACTGGCTCTTCATGCAAAAAACTGGCAACTTATAACCCAGGATAAATGGGTTTTAAATGTAGTATCCCAGGGATACAGATTTCATTTCCACACGTTACCAACTCCAAACAGATTGCCAGATCTACCCCCAAATCAATGGGCAGAGGCCCAGAAACAAGTACTTTCCCTCTTGAACATGGGGGCTATTCAGCTAGTACAAGAAGAGGAAAAGGGACAAGGTTTCTATTCCAGACTTTTCCTGGTACCCAGAAAAGACAAAGCATGGCATCAATTCTAGACTTACCTACTCTAAATACCTTTCTGAACATTCCAAAATTCAAGATGCTGATTCGTCACCAGTTACTTCTTATGCTAGGCAAAGATGCCTGGTTGGCAACTCTAGATTTAAAAGAGGCTTACCTGCATATCCCAATCAGGGAATCTTGCAGAAGATAGCTCCGATTCAAAGCAGGCTACTTGCATTACCAGTTCTCTGCACTGCCCTTTGGCTTATCTACTGCCCCCAGGGTCTTTGCAAAGTGCCTGGCTCCAGTAATTTCATTTTGCAGACAAAGAAATATTCAAATATATCCATTCCTGGACTATTGTCGAATTCAGGCAGGACATTCTTCTAAAACATCTGGCGTTTGTAAAAAGGATTCTGACTTGTCTAGGATACACTAAATGAAAAGAAATCTCAAATGGTACACTCTCAAAATATTACATTCCTGGGTGCAAGCTTGAATACAACTGCCCAGATGGCTTTCCTTACTCCAGAAAAGTAAATTCATTTGGTGACTTACTTCAAACAGATGGCCACAAAAACCCTGCTTTCTGCAATGCATATAATACAAGCCTTGGGGTTCATGGCCTCCTGCATTCTTCTAATTCCATGTGCAAGACTGCATATGAGGAAACTTCAGTGGTATTTAAAAAGTCTATGGAGTCAACATTGTCACAGCCTGGAAACACCTTGCCTGCGCCTAGAGTTCTTATGGTGGGCAGAGGCCTGCCACCAGAACAAGGGACTGCCATTCACACCACCCCCTGCCGCCCAAACCCTAACTACAGATGCATCAGACTATGCATGGGGGGCTCATCTGGCAGAGAAGTGCATTCAGGGCAAATGGAGCCCAAATCAAATGCACCTTCATATAAATCAAAAAGAAATGCTAGCTGTACAGAATGCACTGACAGCCTTCAAGGACTACCTTCATCCAGAACAATTACTGGTAAAAACGGACAACACCACGGTTATGTGGTACATAAACAAGCAGGGGGGTACACTGAGCTATCAAGTACAACTACAAGCACAGTTCCTGCCTGGAAAGCTGAATACTCTGGCAGACAAACTAAGCAGAAATCTCATGGACACACATGAATAGAAACTGGAACCACAGATTTTCAACATGTTGACACGTAAATGGGGGAGCCTAGCCATAGATCTTTTTTGCCTCACCCCAGAACTATCAGTTGGACAAATTTTGCACAAGAACTCAGCACAAAAAAGACTGGAAAGTGGATGCTCTGTCCTTCAGCTGGAAAAAAACTATCAGTCTATGCTTTTCCCTCTCTGCCTCTGCTCTCCAAAGTTCTAGTAAAAGTCAAACAGGACAAACCAAAAATGATTTTGATTGCTTCAGACTGGCCTCGCCATCACTGGTACCCACTCCAGTGCTGTGTCACCCATTTCACCATGGCACCTGCCTCAGACACCTTCCTTACTGTCTCAGCAGAACAACCAAATTCTGCACCCTCCGCTCCCAACTTTGAATCTTGCAGCATGGCTAATCATCTAAATTCATCCTTAACATCCCTCAGCAAACCTGTGATGGATGTCATTTTTAAGGCCAGAAGACCTAGTACTAGAAAATCTTATGCTGACAAATGGAAAAGATTCTGTGCCTGGAATCCACCTCAAGGGATAAGCAAAGCAGTGCCCATCATTCCTCAGATTTTGCAATACTTAACTGAGATACTTCATAAGGGGCCTGTCTGTTTCTTACATAAAAATCCATGCCTCAGCCGTCTTCTCTCATCCTCTGCTAAAGCAGCATCTCAGAGGGGCCAAAAACTTAAGACCACCCAGGAGAGCTCCAACCCCTGCCTGGGACCTTAACTTTGTATTGGAGAAATTCACTCTCCCTCCTTTCGAGCCAGCTGCTACTGCAGACGTAAAATTTCTCTCCTGGAAAACAGCCTTCCTTTTAGCAGTCACTTTGGCTAGAATGATTTCTGAATTACAGGCTCTTATAGCAGTGGAGCCTTTCATCATTTTTCATGCGGACTGGGTATCTCTCAGGACCAACCCATCCTTCATGCCCAAGGTGGTATCCAGTGTGGCTCTTAATCAGACCATTCATTTGCCAACTTTCTTTCTCAATCCACAGAACAAGGGGGAGCAGATTCTGCATTCATTAAATGTACACAGACAACTTAGATTTTACTTGAACAGGACTAAATCTCAAAGAAAATCTGAACAACTGCTGGTAGCATTTGCTGCAGGGCAGAGGGAAAGGCTATTTCAAAACAACCCATTTCCAAATGGATAAGCCATTGTATTCATTTCTGCTATAAGCACCATGGAAAAACTATCCCTCAGGGGATCAGATCCCATTCTACTAGGGCTGCATCTACCTCTACAGCCTTTTCTCAGTGATGTTCCTACCAGGGATATTCTAGAAGCTGCTGCTGGAGTTCAGTTCATACTTTCACCAAACATCATCATTTACCAGTTTTCTCTAAATCCAGAGCTGGCTTTGCCTCTGCTGTTCTGCAGGGCCTTATAGCCGGTACTAATGCTGTATAAATCCATCCTCCTAACCTTAACTTTGGGAATCTACCCAAATGTAATGACTGCAACAGTGAAACATGAAGAACATAGTACAGTTGTGTACACTTACCATAAATGTAGATGTTTGAGTGTATTCACTGTTGCAGTCCTGGTTACCCTCCCTCCAGCCCCGTTTTTTTCATCTTACTATGCCTCTACTTTCTTTTACTACACTCATAAGCCTTTTTGTTGTATTTGCTTTTGTTTGGAGGTATACTTCTGGTATTTTATATTTTTGGCTCCCCATTTGGGGGGCACCTGACATCTGGGGCAAGAAAAACTGATGTAATGGCGTCGGCGGCATGTTTTATACTCCTGACGTCATGGAAGAAGGGACAGCAACCGACACAAGACCCAAGAAGACTTTGTTAATCAGGCCGACTGAGGCCAGCCTGCCAGCAAATTACCCAAATGTAACTGCAACAGTGAATTCAGTCGAACATCTACGTTTATGGTAAGTGTACACAACTGTACTTTATCCTGCCAGGGGTAGCCCTAAGTCGGCCCGAATACCAGAGGCTTAGTATTTCTGTGTCGGCTGTGGTCGCTCCAGGACTGATGTCAGGTAGTCATTGGTATAAAATCAGGCAACCGATGCCATTACCCCAGTCTTTCTTGCCGAGGAGCCTGAAGCATAATCAGTTTGCACGAGTGCCGGTCGGCCGCTACCTGAGTTTTCATTTCCATATTGAAGTTGAAGTCTTCTAAAGCCAAATACCTCGTTGGGGAACCTTTTTTCTTGCTTTAACCGATGTCGGAAAAAGTTAACAATTCTCTCACCTGTGGAATACAAATACCACACCACGACTTCCTTTCTGTCACCTGTTTAGGCCCATACCACGACAACCCTCACTGTTGCTTTTGTGCTTTGTTCAATGCCAGAACTATACGTCATCGGGCCCTTATTGTAGCTAAATATTTTCGTGCTCAGTTCTCTTATTCCAATATGGATTCAGTAAGCCATCTGACTACCGATCTTCCAAAAAAAGTAAGGATAAAGTCAGAGACAGACCGCACAGGTCCAAAACTGCAGACAACGCTTCTGTTTAGCTAGTCGTCAGTTCTCTGGTTCTCAGTGAGGCACTTTCGCAGCCCCTGATGCCTGCTTCTGTGAATTCGCAGGCCGCTACCGATACCCGTTTGGAGTCCGGTATGCCGCGAGACTCTTCGACTAAGGATCCTGCAGATGTCTCTACCTTGGATGGGTCCAGAGCCACTGAGCAGCTACCGGCTTACAAGGAAGTTCTTCGCACTACTTCGACTTCTTTTGCGTCTTCAGTTCTTTCTAAAACTACTGAGTTTCTAAGGCCCAGGGTATGAACTACGCCTAAAAATGATGACCCAAACTCAGGCACCTGGTTCCATGCCTTATTCTCAAATGCTTAAAATGGCGGAAGACCTTATGCTTATTAGGGGAAGCCAGGCTACCCCTTCCAAAAAATAAAGAAACTTGTCCCGAGTTGTTTTATCTGAACCAGAGTCCGATGACTCTGATGTTTCTGAATATGAAGACATGCAATCCCTCTCTGCTTATGAGGATTCTGATGCAGAGAAATCCATTCCTTCTGCCTCTCCTCCCAAGGATTTTTCATTTGGTGAAACCCTCCATACTTTAAGAGAGCATTTCCAATGGGAATGTCAGGACTGTCCTCAGTCCAAAAAGAGACTCCGGGAATTCTGAGATTTACCACAGCACAGACCTTTAGCCATTCCTCTTGTCTTGAATGTTGTGGATGATGTTTTTATGGAATCCTGTGTGACTCCTGACACCCTTCTTCCTGCTCCCAGGAAACCTGACAGGTACTACAGGGTCCCTGACTCTCACAAATTCCTTTTCAAAAATCCTACTGCTGACCCAGAGGTCATCGCCCAAGGACCTAAAGGAATTAAAGCAATCTCAGCTAAGAATCCCACCCCCTTCAGACAGGGATTCCTGCACTTTAGACAGATGGGGTAAAAAAGTATACACCTCTGCATCTTTTGCCATTAGAGCACTAAATTGTCAGTTCCACATGCTGAAGTATGAGCAGCATACCATGGAACTCCTCAAACAAAAAATATCTTCCTTTCCTGCTTGTTCAGTAAATAAAGAATTACAAGAGCTTATGCATTCTGCAAGCCAAGTTACTCAAGTACACCTTGCAATGTGGCTTTGACGCCCTAGAAACATCCTGCAGGGCAGCAGTCACCGGTTCTGTCCTTAGAAGGCATGCTTGGCTTAAGGAACAGACCTTGCCAGACCATGTCAAATCAAAATTATTGGACGCACCATTGAACAAAGGACAATTTGTTTGGCACCAAGGCAGAAGAGGTTTTAAAAAAAGAGGGAAGAAAAAGCTAAATCTATGCAGAGAGTTAAAGACTTTTTACAGGTCCAGTCTCCAAGGTTCAGTAGGCATTGCCCCTCCAAGCACTGGTCCTTTCCGGCCCCCTCCAGGCCAGGTCAGCCAAGACCCAGGGGAAGCAGAAACCCCCCCCCCCCAGACAGCAGTCCCAGGGAATGCAGAGATCTAAGCAATGGAGTTCCTCTTCTTCAAAAAAGGGAGTGCTAAGCCACCCCCTTATGGTAAGAACTCACAATGACTTTACACCTCCACCCCTTACCTCTGCCCACCTGCTTGTGCCCCTAGGCGGAAATTTCTCCTTCCATGCAAACAACTGGGCCTGTATTACCAACGACCAGTGGGTCCTCAACATAGTGTCCCAGGGATACAGATTTTATTTCCACACACTGCTAACCCCAGAAGGGTTCCCAGATCTTCCTCCAAACCAGTGGGCAGAGGCCAAAAAGCAAGTCCATTCCCTGCTCTCCATGAGGGCAATGCAGCCTGTTCCTGCAGACCAGATAGGCCAAGGTTTCTATTCCAGGCTCTTCCTGGTACCCAGAAAAGAGGGCACCTGGCGACCAATCCTCGATTTATCCATTCTAAACACCTTCCTGGTGATACCAAAATTCAAAATGCTCACCCTCCAGCAGCTTCTTCCTATGCTTTCCAGGGATGCTTGCTTAGCCACCCTAGACCTAAAAGAGGCCTACCTACACATCCCAATCAGAGAATCTTGCAGGAAATCTCTACGTTTCAGGGCAGGATCTATGCACTTTCAGTTCCTTGCGCTTCCCTTTGGCTTATCCACTGCTCCCAGAGTTTTCACAAAATGCCTGGCTCCAGCCATTGCTTTTTTCAGACAAAGAAAAGTTCAAATTTACCCATACTTTGGCGTTTTCCTGATTCAGGCAGACAGGAAAAGCTGTTTCAACACCTGACCTTTGTAAAGGACCTACTGAACTCCCTGGGGTATACTATCAATGAAAATAAATCAAAACTAGTCCCCACACAAAAGATTGTATTCCTGGGAGCAAGCCTGGACACAGCATCCCATATGGCATTCCTTACTTCTGAAAAACAAGCCTACTTGACAGGCTTTCTCTCTCAACTAGCCACCAGAACCCAGTTAAACGCAAGGAAAATCCTGCAAGCTTTAGGGTTCATGGCCGTCTGCATTCTACTCATTCCATATACCATACTGCATATGAGGAAACTACAGTGGTACCTAAATAACCTTTGGTGTCAACACACTCAAGACCTGGAAACTATCGTACCTATGATACCCTGTCTAAGGAAAGATTTTCTTTGGTAGGCAGCCGCTTGCAACCACAACAAGGGACTTCCCATCTCACAACCCCACATTGCCCAGACCCTCACCACAGATGCATCAGACTATGGACTTGGATGGCAGGTACATTCAGGTCATTGGACCCCAAATCAAATACATCTGCACATCAACCAAAAAAAAGAAATGCTAGCTGTTAAGCACACCCTGACAGCTTTCAGACCTCTTCTCTCTCTGGGGCCTCTAGTGATCAAAACAGACAACACCACAGTGATGCAGTATATCAACAAGCAGGGAAGGACTCACTCTTATCCTCTATGCAGGCTTGCCATGACCCTTTGGTACACAGCTTCAGCCTTACAGATACACCTGCTAGCACATTTCCTGCCAGGCTCCCTAAACTCTTGGCAGACAACTTAAGCAGAAACCTGCTAGACCCACACGAGTAGCAGCTAGACCACAGAACCTTTAACCTTGTAACCCAAAAATGGGGCACCCCGAATGTGGACCTCTTTGCCTCCGACTCCAATCATCAGCTCAGCAAATTCTGCACCAGGGAACCTCACACCAAGGCCTGGAAAGTAGATGCTCTATCTTTCCAATGGGTAAATCTATGCATTTCCCCCTTTATCACTCATTTTAAGGGTACTGCTCAAAATAAGGGAGAAAAAAAACAAGAGCAATCTTGATTGCCCCAGACTGGCCACGCCAGCACTGGTACCCACTGCTGCACAGCCTGTCACCCCTACCACCTTGGCACCTACCTTAGATCCCAACACACCTGTTCCAGAAGAATTGAGAAGTCATACATCCACAACTGCAGACCCTGAACCTGGCAAGACTGGCTTATTCCCTGACCTATCCTCCAGCTGCCAGCCTAAGCAAACAAGTCCTGGATGTTATATGTGAGGCCAGATGCCCCACCACTAGAAAGTCCTATGCTGACAAGTGGAAAAGGTTTTGCACCTGGATCCAGGCTAAGGGAGTCGAAACCACACAGTCCTCCCTACCTCTCATCCTGGATTACCTAGCAGACCTACTACACAGGGGTCTATCCTTCTCTTCTATTAAAATTCATGCCTGTGCCATCTGTGCTCATTACAGCACAGAGCCACCTCTCTTCTTACACCCTCTCATCAAGCAGTTCCTAAAAGGGGCTAACAACTTAAGGGCTACCCAGAAGAGCTTCTACCCCAGCTTGGGACCTTAACTTTGTGTTGGAAAGGTGCGCCCTACCCCCCTTTGAGCCTGCAGCTTTAGCAGAGTTAAAATTCCTCTTTTGGAAAACAGCCTTGCTTCTGGGCATCAGTTCAGCTAGAAGAGTTTCAGAGCTGCAGGCACTCATGGCTGTGGAGCCCTTCATCATTTTCCATGCTGACAGGGTCTCTCTCAGGACTAACCCATATTTCATGCCTAAAGTGGTGTCCAGTGTGGCTCTCAACCAATCCATACATTTGCCCACCTTTTTCCCTAACCCACAAAACAAGGGGAAAAGGATTCTGCACAGACAGCTCATATTCTACCTGGATATGACTAAATCTTTTAGAAAAACTGACCAATTGCTAGTCAGCTTCGCAGCAGGGGCAGAGGTCAAGGCCATATCCAAGCAATCAGTCTACAAATGGATAGCACAATGCATCCATTTCTGCTACAAACAGCACAGGAAACCGCCCCCAAAGGGGGTCAGGACACATTCTACCAGAACAACCTCCACCTCTGCAGCTTTTCTCAGTGGGGTCCCCACCAGGGACATCATGGAAGCTGCAACATGGACTTAACATTACCACCTGCCTATCTTCTCAAAATCCAGGGCAGGCTTTTCCACCACAGTATTGCAGGGTATCCTAGGCAGTCCCCAGTCGTCTTGACTGCCTCCACCCTTTCTTCAGCTTTGGGAATCAACCCAAATGTGATGACTGCAACAGTGAAACATAGTACAGTTGTGTTGTATACACTTACCATAAATGTAGATGTTCGAGTGTATTCACTGTTGCAGTCCTGGCTTCCCTCCCTCCATCCCCCTTCTCTGTCTCTAGCCTTATAAGGATGTTTTAGTGTTTACTTTCTACTGGTGGTGTTCTTCCACCATAACCTAGCTCCCTCTTGGGGGCTCCTGACAGTTAGGGCAAGAAAAACTGATGTAGTGGCGTCAGCTGCCTTAATTTATTAACACTTGACAACCTGACGTCAATCTTGGAGTGACGGCAACTGATGCATAAATACTAAGCCTCTGGTATTCAGGCTGACTGAGGGCTACCCTGGCAGGGATAACCCAAATGTGATGCCTGCAACAGTGAATACACTCGAACATCTACATTTATGGTAAGTGTACACAACTGTACTTTAAAACATGTAATGACTAAGGGGGGGTCAGTCATTGCTGTACTGTGGTACATAGATCTTGTATTATACAGACAGGATCTTAACTAGACATTTCCTGCTTTATATTTGTAAGAATGTCTTACTGAAAAATTAATTAAAAGAATAATGAAGAAATTAAATAAAATAATACAGCTGAATAAAGGAAGGTAGATTGAAATAAAGGTAGAATTAAGAGGAAAGGGGAGTAATTAAATATGTAGTATCTAGTACGTAAAGCTAGCAGTGGCACAGCTCACATTTTTACAGCATGCCTACTGCTATAATTTGTGTCTGCAGATAAATATTGTTGTAAAAACTCATTGCATTATAGGCAGCAAGGGAGTAATAAGATATATCTAGAAGAGGTCCTACATTTGACAGTGTGTCACACTTTTCTAGTTTTCGTATCTTTATTTTATTTATTTATTTATTTTTTACAGTTTCCATTTTGGCTGAAACAGAGGAAATAAAAGAAATTTTAAGGAACCATGATATCCATGTAGATACAGTGGCCGATGTATATCCAATACGAGTACAGCCTGCTCGAATTCTGAGTCACATCTATGCAAGGTTGGGTGAGTACTTCTGCACTGTAGTAAGAATATAGATACCGATACAGATGTTGCTGTCACAAGGGTATTTCTGAGGACTGCGAAAAAGTTCTGTTGTGTTCCAGCTGAAACTGTTTAGAAAGAAAAGTACGAGACTGCATCTGTGATGTCATTCTGTTTTTATCACATCTTTGTATATGCCTCCAGTTGTATAGATGAGCATTAGCTCATACTCAGCATAAAGGTCCTATGTTTCTTAAATTCTATAATTTATTGAGGGCATTAGCTGACATTTAGTTGAGTCCTTGACATTTTGACTAACCTCATGGATCAGAATTGATGTTCGTCATGTTGTCCTGCTATGGTAGCATTTAGCTATACGAGTTACATCCTACATAGGATTATTAACAGCTGGCTAGCTTCCAGCACTTCAGGGCAGCTTCCATGTGCTGAGACTCTTGCAGATTAAGCAGAGCTGAAGAAATCAACTTTTCGGGCACTAAGCCATTCAGAGCTTTTCTGACGCTTCAGTGTGCTCTTTTTGCTGGCTTTCAAGGACCAGCAGTCATCTAGCATTTTGCCATTGTTGGGCAGATAAGTTCCTATCAGGGGAAAAAAACTTCCACATTAATTAATGTTAGCAGAAATTTAACATTTTTCTGTCAAACTATATATTTTAGGCTAGGAGGGCTTGTTTTACTGGACTGTTGTTATCTGGCCAATACAGTAGCTGTTAAAACTATTTTTTTTTGTTTTTCTCTTTCAAACATTTTTTCAACTTTTTTTCAATTAGTTTTGTGGACTGTGGTAAGCTGAACGACTTAGCTCGTTGGTTGGGTCTGAGGCTGCTTTGCAGGCTCTGTCTTCCTAAGACCACTCTAAAAATGATGGCTCTTCATGTAATCGTGAGAGCGCCTTGGTCTACTGCTTGCAGGAGTTGGTTGATGTTCTTCTTGTTTCACTGTTGCAGTCATCACACTTGGGGTTATCTGCCTGCAGGTAGCCCTCAGTTGGCCTGAATACCAGAGATTTAGTATTTCTGCGTCAGTTGCTCTTGCTCCAGAACTGACGTCAGGTCTTTAGGGGTATAAAAACAGGCAACTGATGCCATTACACCAGTCTTACTTGCCGAGTAACCCGAAGCAGAAGCAGTTCGCACAAGTGTTGGTCGGCCGCTACCTGAGTTTTCGTTTCCGAATTGAATCATCCTGAAGTCTTCTAAAGCTAAGTACCCCATTGGAGATCCTTTTTTCTTGCTCTAACTGATGTCAGAAAAGTTAATTGTCTCGTCTGTGGAAAGCAAATACCACACCGAGATTTCCATTATTACTGCATCACCTATTTAGACCCAGACCACGATGTACCTTGCTGTCAGTTTTGTGCTTTGTTCAATGCCCGAACTAGTCATAGTCGGGCCATTATTGTCACTAAATACCTTTGCTCTCAATCTCCAAATTCCGAAATGGCTTCGGTAAGCCATCCGACTACTGATCTTCTGAAAAAAGGTAAGGATAAAGTCGGAGACAGACTGCACAGGTCCAAACTGCTGACGACGCTTCCATTAAGCTAGTCGCCAGTTCGCCGGTACTCAGTGAAGAGCTTTCGCAGCCCCTGATGCCCTCTTCTATGGATTTGCAGGCCGCTACTGAGACCAGTTTGGAGTCTGGTATGCCACGAGACTCTTCTTTGACTACAAAACCTGCGGATGTCTCTACCTTGCATGGGTCTGGAGCCGCTGTGCAGGCATCTGTTTCTGAGGAAGTTCTTTGCACTACCGGTACTCGACACAAACCAATGACTTCTTTTGCGTCTTGAGTTCTGACTAAAACTAACAAGTTTCTAAGGCCAGGAGTATGAGCTACGCCTAAAAAAATGACGACCCAAACTCAAGCACCTGTTTCCTTGCCCCAACATCAAATGCTTAAAATGGCAGAAGACCTGATTTTGCTGATTAGGGGACGCCAGCCTTCTCCAGCTAAGATAAAACGAGACCTGTCCCCAGCAGCTTTAACAAACCGAGGCCGACGACTGAGGTTTCTGAATATGAAGACATGCCTTTATCTGCTTATGAGAATTCAGATGCAGAGTAATCCATTCCCTCTGCTTCCCCTCCAGAGGATTTTTCTTTTGGTGAAAACATACATACTTTGAGAGCACTTCATTTGGGAATGCCAGACTATCATTAGTCCAAAAAGAGACGCAGAGAATTTCTAGATTTGCCACAGCATAGACCTTTAGCAATACCTCCAGTTCTGGATGTTGTGGATTATGTCATTATGGAATCCAGCGTAACTCCTGATACTTTACCTCCTGCTCCAAGAAAACCTGACAGGTACTACAGAGTCCCTGACTCTCACAAATTTCTTTTCAAAAATCCTACTGCTGATCCTGAGGTCATTTCACAGGGGCCTAAAGGTATAAAAGCAACTACAGCTAAGAATCCCACTCCTTCGAACAGGGATTCCCGAGCTTTGGACAGATGGGGTAAAAAAGTATACACCTCTGCAACTCTTGCCATTAGGGCATTAAATTGCCAGATGTTCTTCATCTCACATTGCTGCTGTCCTTACATATGGGTAGTCCGCTGTCCTCGGTCGGCCCGAATACCAAAGTATTAGGCTGACGTCGGTCAAGGCGCTTAATACTGACATCAGGACGTCAGGGTACAAAAGCGCATGACCGACATCATTTCCTCTCTCTTTTTTGCCGCATGGTCCGATGCAGAAGCAGCGTTGCAAGTGCCGTTCGGCATTCTGAAATTTTTCGAATTCGGAGTTTCAGACCGAATCCAAGTTGGCTAAGTACCCCGTTGGGGATTATTTTGGTTTTTTCTTGCCTCAGTATTTTACTGGATGTCAGAAAAAGTAAATAACTGTATTTCTTGTGGGAAACAGATACCGCATAGGGATTATCATTCTTTGTGTATTCCTTGTTTGGGGCCTGAGCACGACGTTGTTGGGTGTCGCTTTTGTGCTAGGTTCAATAAACGCACTATTAAGCGAAGGTTAGATTGTGCTAGGCTGGTCTTTGGGAAGCGGTGCAATTATAATATGCCGTTGGATTCTCCGGCGCCCGCTTCTGCAAAGAAGCGCAAAGACAAAGCAGCTAAACCCAGGCAAGATGAGTCGTCCGTTCCGGACGCCGGTTCTTTAGAGGCTTCAGTGGAACCGGTGGTTCCGACGGAGGCTTCTCTGGAGTCTCAGGGGGAGACTTTGATTTTGCAGGAGGTAGTCTCTCAGGAAGCAGGTCAGGCCGAAGGGGCTTCTCAAGTTACTGTACTCCCCTCCCTTCCTAGGGTGGTTAGGCCTTCTCCTTCTGTTTCCAAGGCTTCTCCCAGAGGCAGGCCAGTTTTAGCTCCTGTTGGGGTCTCTCCTAGTTCAGCAGGGTCTGTGCCTAAGAAGCACATGCTTAAAATGGCAGAAGATTTGATTACTCTGATTAGAGGTTCTATGCCCCCTCCTGATAAGAGGCCTAGGGTGGAACCAGAGTTGGGAAGTTTTGAACTGGCTTCGGATGTTTCAGAGTCTTCGGCTGAAGACTTGCAGGAGTACTCTCCTTATTCTGATTCTGATGCAGATGATTCCACTCCTTCTGCTTCTCCTCCAGAGGATTTTTCTTTTTCAGAGACACTTCATTCTATGAGGGAGCATTTTAAGTGGGAAGGTCAGGACTTCTCTGATTCTAGGAAGAGGCTTAGGGAGTTTTTGCTGTTACCCCAGCATAGGCCTTTGGCTATACCCCCTGTTCTGGATGTTGTGGAAGGTGTGTTTGCAGAGGCTTCACTTAATCCTGATTCTCTGCCTCCTGCTCCTGTTAAACCGGATAGGTATTACAGGGTGCCTGAGGCTCACAAATATCTTTATAAGAGTCCTAGGGCGGACCCAGAAACTATTAGTCAAGGGCCTAAGGGTGTCAAGGCCTCTATTGTAAAAAAATCCGGTTCCTTTAGATAAAGAAGCCAGAGCTTTGGATAGATGGGGAAAAAAGGTCTATACATCTTCTACCTTAGCTATGAGGGCTTTGAATTGCCTTTCATATGCTGAAATATCAAAACTTTCTTCTTTCTCAGTTGAAGTCTAAGGTGGATGCTCTGGCGGAAGGCATTGAGTGTAAAGAATTGCAAGATTTGGTGCATGTCTCTGAGCAGGTGGGTAAGCATTCTTTACAGTGTGGTTTTGATGCTGTGCAGGCCTCGTCTAGGGTGGCTGCCACTGGCTCAGTTCTTCGCAGGCATGCCTGGTTGAAGGATCAGAATTTATCTGACCATGTTAAGACAAGAATTTTGGATGCTCCTTTGCAGTCTGATGTGTTGTTTGGTTCACCTGTGGAGTCAGTCTTGAAGAAAATGGAAGACAAGGCTAAGTCTATGCAGACTGTTAAAGATTTTTTGCAAGTTCAGCCTCCAGTTTAGTAGGAATTGGCCTGCTAGGGGTGGACGTATCCTTCCTATGATTCTCAGTCTAGGGGTAGATCTAGGCGTGGTAGGCAGAGCTCAGAGTTCTTTCAGGCCTAGAACAGGGAGTTCCCCTGCACAATCTTCGGTGAGGGCAGGGGCCAGTCCTTTCATAAACAGGCCCAATGACCTACTTTTCAGCTGCCAGATCCTTCTTGCCTGGCAGCACCTTTGGGAGGAAGGTTAGCACTCTTCAAGGAAAATTGGATGTTGGTTACCCAAGACAAATGGGTATTGGATATCATACACCAGGGTTACAAGTTTTATTTCCATACCTTGCCTCCTTTCAAAGGCATGCCGGACGTTCCTCCTCAGCAAAGACTAGAGGCTCGCAAGCAAATTTCTCTACTACTTCAAATAGGGGCCATACAACCGGTTCCTCTGCCAGAAGTGGGCCTAGGATTTTATTCTCGCCTGTTTCTAGTACCAAAGAAAGGAAACACGTGGAGACCGATTTTGGATTTATCCATCCTCAACACATATCTGGACATTCCCAAGTTCAAAATGTTAACGTTACAACAGCTTTTACCTCTGCTGGGCAAAGATCACTGGATGGTGACCCTGGATCTCAAGGAGGCTTACCTTCATGTTCCTATCAGGCCCAGTTGCAGGAAGTATCTGCGTTTTGGCTGGGACTTCACATTATCAGTTCTCTGCATTGCCCTTTGGCTTATCTACTGCCCAGAGTGTTCACGAAGGTTCTGGCTCCAGTGGTAGCTTTTTTCAGGCTAAGAGGAATACAGATTTATCCTTATTTGGACGATTGCCTGATACTGGCCCAAGGAAAGGACGAACTTCTTCATCATTTACAGTATGTGATGGCAGTGTTAAGATGCCTGGGGTATTCTGTGAACGAAATAAAGTCCAGTCTAGTACCCTCTCAGGACATGTGCTTTCTGGGTGTGAGACTGAATACAGCATCCCAGATGGCCTTTTGACCCCGGACAAACAAAAGAATCTTTCTCTTTACTTCCATCAGTTGTCTCATCAGTCCAGGCTGACTGCAAGGACAGTCCTTCAAGCCTTGGGGTTCATGGCATCTTGTATTCTGGTACTTCCCAATGCCAAACTGCATATGAGGAAGCTACAATGGTATCTCAAGAATGTATGGACACAGCACTGCCAAGATTTGGACACTGTCATTCAAATAATACCTTGCATTCAAAAGGAATTTTTGTGGTGGGCTCAGGAATGTCACCTAAACAAGGGACTCTCTGTGACCCGGCCAGAGGCGAGTCAGATTTTAACGACAGATGCCTCAGACAAAGCTTGGGGAGCTCATCTAAATGGAAAATGGATACAAGACACGTGGCCTGCCAGACTTCAACATCTACATATCAACTTGAAGGAGATGTTAGCAGTCCAATTTGCATTGATAGCTTTCAAGGATTTACTTCTTCCAGGGCAGGTGTTGATTCAAACAGACAACACAACTGTCATGTGGTACATCAACAAGCAAGGGGAACGATTCTTATCCTCTATGCAGACAAGCAATGATTTTGTGGGAGACTGCTCTCAGTTTACAGCTAAATCTTCAGGCAAGGTTTCTGCCAGGAGCACAGAACTCCTTAGCAGATGTGTTGAGCAGACAAATTATGGATCCCCACGAGTGGAAATTGGATCCTCATGTATTTCAGAGATTGACAGTGTTATGGGGAACTCCAGACATAGATCTGTTCGCTTCTCCACTGAATTACCAGCTGCCAAAGTTTTGCACAAAAGGTTTCATCCCTTGGCTTGGAAAGTGGATGCTCTCTCATTCAATTGGAGCAATCTTCACGTGTATGCCTTTCCACCTCTGCCTCTCCTCCCAAAGGTACTGCTGAAGGTCAGACAGGACAAGCCAAACATGATTTTAATAGCTCCAGATTGGCCTCGACAGCACTGGTACCCATTACTGAGAAGTCTGGTACAGGAGCCTCCATGGCCTTTGCCTTCGATTCCTCACCTGCTGTCTCAGGAGAACAGTCATTTACTCAATGTCAAACTTCATTCTCTACATCTGACAGCCTGGCATATTCTGTTTTAAAACCTGGAGGGTCTCAGCTTCCACAACAAGTTTTGAATGTTATTTTGGAGGCCAGAAGGCCTAGTACAAGGAAAGTTTACGCAGATAAATGGAGGAGATTTTTATTTTGGAGTACTGCAAAGGATTTTGATGTTTCCAAACCTAATTTAAGTGTTGCGCTTCAATACCTTACTGAGTTATTGGACAAGGGTTTGTCCTTCTCCTCTATAAAGGTTCATGCTGCAGCAATTTCTGCTCACTATGACTGTGACCCACCATTATTTTCTCAGCCTTTGTTTAAGCAGTTCCTTAGAGGGGCAAAAAATATAAGACCCCCACGTAGAGCTCCTACTCCTGCTTGGGATCTCAATTTTGTGTTGGAGAAACTCACTCTACAACCTTTTGAGCCTGCAGCATCGGCAGAGTGGAAATATTTATCTTGGAAGACTGCTTTTTTGTTGGCCATTACTTCTGCGAGAAGGGTTTCTGAATTACAGGCCCTTATGGCAGTTGAGCCTTTCTTAATTTTCCACAAGGACAGGGTGTCTTTGCGTACTAACCCTTCTTTTATGCCTAAAGTGGTTTCTAGTGTGGCTTTAAACCAAACTATTCATTTGCCTACTTTTTATGCAAACCCCCAAAATAAAGGGGAAAGGATTTTGCACACTTTGGATATACACAGACAGTTGCGTTATTATTTGAACA
The DNA here is from genome assembly GCF_019279795.1 of Protopterus annectens. Taxonomy (NCBI): domain Eukaryota; kingdom Metazoa; phylum Chordata; order Ceratodontiformes; family Protopteridae; genus Protopterus; species Protopterus annectens. The sequence continues at coordinate 121,204,749 of NC_056749.1, forward strand.
GAACTAAAGGGTTCAGGCAGTCTCAGCAGTTGTTTGATGTTCTTCATTCCGCATTGCTGCAGTCCTAACTATTGGGTAGTCCGCTGTCCAGTCGGCCCGAATACCAAAGTATATGGCTGACGTCGGTCACGGCGCATTAGACTGACGTCAGTACGTCAGGGTACTAATGCGCATGACCGACGTCATATCCTCAGTCTTTTTTGCCGCATGGTCCGATGCAGAAGCAATTTTGCGAGTGCAGGTTGGCGTTCTGAAAGTTTCTGAAGTCAGAGTTTCAGACCGAATCAAAGTTGGCTAAGTACCCCATTGGGGAATATTTTGGTTTTTTCTTGCCTCAGTATTTAACCGGATGTCAGAAAAAGTGAATAACTGTATTTCTTGTGGGAAACAGATACCTCATAGGGATTACCATACTTTGTGTATACCTTGTTTAGGGCCTGAGCACGACGTTGTTGGATGCCGCTCTTGTGCTAGATTTAACAACGCACTATTAAGAGAAGGTTAGACTGTGCCAGGTTACTTTTTGGGAAGCGTTGTAATTATAAAATGCCGTCGGATGCTCCGGCCGCTTCAACCAAAAGCGCAAGGACAAAGCAGCGAAGCCTAGAGGGGAAGAACCGACAGTCCCGGACGTCGGTTCTTTAGAGGTCTCAGTGGAGCCGGAGGTTCTGCCAGGAGTTTCTTTGGAGTCTCAGGGAGAAACTTTATTGTTACAGGATGTGTCCTCTCAGGAAGTAGGCCAACCTGAAGGGGCTTCTCAGGTGGCTGTTCTTCCCTCTCTGCCTAAGGTGGTTAGGGCCTCGCCTTCTGCTGCCAAGGCTTCTTTAAGAGGCAGGCCTACTTTAGCTTCAGTGGGGGTTTCTCCGAGTGTTTCAGGGTCTTTGCCTAAGAAGCATATGCTAAAAATGGCAGAGGATTTGATTACTATGATTAGAGGTTCTATGCCCCCTCCTGATAAGAGGCCTAGGGTGGAACCTGAGTTTGAGAGTTTTGAGCAATGTTCGGAGGCTTCTGAGTCTTCTGCTGAAGACTTGCAGGAGTATCCTCCTTATTCTGATTCTGATGTGGATGATTCTACTCCTTCAGCTTCGCCTCCTGAGGATTTTTCGTTTTCAGAGACTCTGCATTCCATGAGGGAGCATTTTAAATGGGAAGGTCAAGATTTCTCTGATTCCAGGAAGAGGCTTAGAGAATTCTTGTTTTTACCCCAGCATAGGCCTTTAGCTATACCTCCTGTTCTGAATGTGGTAGAAGATGTTTTTGCAGAGGCTTCACTAAATCCAGATTCTTTGCCTCCTGCCCCATTTAAACCGGATAGGTACTATAGGGTGCCTGACGCCCATAAGTATCTTTTTAAGAGTCCTAGGGCGGACCCAGAAACTGTCTCTCAGGGGCCTAAAGGTGTGAAGGCTTCTGTGGTTAAAAATCCTATTCCTCCTGATAAAGAGGCAAGGGCTTTGGATAGATGGGGAAAGAAAGTGTACACTTCTTCCACTTTAGCCATGAGGGCGTTGAATTGTCAGTTTCATATGTTAAAATATCAGAATTATCTCCTTTCACAATTGAAGTCTAAGGTGGATGCTCTGGCTGAAGGTATTGAGTGTAAAGAGCTGCAGGATTTAGTTCATGTTTCTGAACAAGTGGGAAAGCATTCTTTGCAGTGTGGTTTTGATGCTGTGCAGGCCTCCTCGAGGGTGGCTGCCACTGGTTCTGTTCTTCGTAGGCACGCCTGGTTGAGAGATCAGAACTTAGCTGAGCATGTTAAGACAAGGATTTTGGATGCTCCTTTACAGTCTGATGTGTTGTTTGGTTCGCCTGTGGAAGCAGTTTTAAAGAAAATGGAGGACAAGGCTAAGTCTATGCAAACTGTTAAGGATTTTTGCAGGTGCAGCCTCCGAGTTTAGTAGAAATTGGCCTACTAAGGGGTGGACTTATCCTGCTTATGATTCCCAGTCTAGGGGTAGGTCTAGACGTGGTAGGGGCAGAGCTCAAGGTTCTTTTAGGCCTAGGACAGGGAGTTCACCTGCTCAGACTTCTGGTGAGGGCAGGGGTCAGTCCTTTCGTAAGCAGACCCAATGACCTGCCTTTTCAGCTGCCAGTACATTCTCGCCTGGCGGCACCTCTAGGAGGAAGGTTGTCTCTTTTCAAAGAAAATTGGGATTTAATTACCCAAGACAAATGGGTTCTGGATATCATTCACCACGGTTACAGGTTTTATTTCCATACCTTGCCTCCTTTCAAAGGCATGCCAGACATTCCTCCTCTACAAAGAACAGAGGCTCACAAGCAAATTTCTCTGTTGCTCCAAATAGGAGCCATTCAGTCAGTTCCTGTGCCAGAAAGGGGCCTAGGATTTTATTCTCGCCTGTTCCTAGTACCAAAGAAGGGGAACACGTGGAGACCAATTTTGGATTTATCTATCCTCAACACTTATCTGGACATTCCAAAGTTCAAAATGTTGACGTTACAACAGCTTTTACCTCTGCTGGGCAAAGATCACTGGATGGTAACTTTAGATCTCAAGGAAGCTTACCTTCATGTGCCTATAAGGCTAAGTTGCAGAAAGTATCTGCGTTTCCGAGCTGGAAATTCTCATTATCAGTTCTCTGCATTGCCCTTTGGCTTATCTACTGCGCGCAGAGTATTCACAAAGGTTCTGGCTCCAGTGATAGCTTACTTCAGGCTAAAAGGAATTCAAATCTATCCTTACTTGGACGACTGCCTGATTCTGGCTCAAGAAAAGGAAGACCTTCTACAGCATTTGGAATATGTCATAGCAGTGCTAAGATGCCTAGGGTATTCTGTGAACGAAATAAAGTCCAGTCTAGTACCCTCTCAAGACATGTGCTTTCTGGGTGTGAGACTGAATACAGCAGCCCAGATGGCCTTTTTAACCCCGGACAAACAAAAGAATCTTTCCAGTTACTTCCATCAATTATCTCTTCAGTCCGGGCTGACTGCAAGGACAGTCCTTCAAGCCTTAGGGTTCATGGCATCTTGTATTCTGGTGCTTCCCAATGCCAAACTGCATATGAGGAAGCTACAATGGTATCTCAAAAATCTATGGACACAGCACTGCCAGGATTTGGACACTGTCATTCAAATAATACCTTGCATTCAAAAGGAATTTTTGTGGTGGGCTCAGGAATGTCACCTAAACAAGGGACTCTCTGTGACCCGGCCAGAGGCAAGTCAGATTCTAACGACAGATGCCTCAGACATTGCTTGGCGAGCTCATCTAGATGGAAAGTGGATACAAGACAAGTGGCCTGCCAGACTACAGCATCTACATATCAACATGAAAGAGATGTTAGCAGTCCAGTTTGCATTAATGGCTTTCAAGGAGTTACTTCTTCCAGGGCAGGTGTTGATTCTAACAGACAACACAACTGTCATGTGGTACATCAACAAACAAGGGGGAACACATTCTTACCCATTGTGCAGGCAAGCAATGATTTTATGGGAGACTGCGCTCAGCTTGCAACTAACTCTTCAGGCAAGGTTTCTGCCGGGAGCACAGAACTCCTTAGCAGATGTGTTAAGCAGACAAATCATGGATCCCCACGAGTGGAAACTGGATCTTCATGTATTTCAAAAATTGACAGTGTCATGGGGAACTCCAGACATAGATCTGTTCGCTTCTCCACTAAATTACCAGCTGCCAAAGTTTTGCACGAAGGGATTTCATCACACAGCTTGGAAAGTGGATGCTCTTTCTTTCAGTTGGAAAAATCTTCATGTGTATGCTTTTCCACCTCTGCCTCTTCTCCCAAAGGTGCTTCTAAAGGTCAGACAAGACAAGCCAAGGATGATTTTAATAGCTCCAGATTGGCCTCGGCAGCACTGGTACCCATTACTGAGGAGTCTGGTAAGGAAGCCTCCATGGCCTTTACCCTTGATTCCACACCTATTGTCTCAGAGGGACGGTCATCTGCTCAATGTCAAGCTTCAAACTCTTCATCTAACAGCCTGGCATATTCTGTTTTGAAAGACAGCAGGTCTCAACTTCCTCAACAAGTTTTAAATGTGATTATGGAAGCCAGAAGACCTAGTACAAGGAAAGTGTACGCAGAAAAATGGAAGAGATTTTTATTTTGGACTGCAGCTAATAATTTGGAGATTTCGGAGCCTAATTTGAGTGTGGCTCTTCAATATCTTACTGAGTTATTGGACAAAGGTTTGTCTTTCTCTTCCATTAAGATTCATGCTGCAGCAATTTCAGCTCACTATGATTGTGACCCACCATTGTTTTCACATCCTTTGTTCAAGCAATTTCTTAGAGGGGCAAAGAATATAAGACCCCCGTGATAGAGCTCCTACTCCTGCTTGGGATCTCAATTTTGTGTTAGTGAAACTTACTCTACAACCTTTTGAGCCTGAGGCTACTGCTGAACTGAAATACTTGTCATGGAAGACTGGTTTTTTGTTGGCCATTACTTCTGCAAGAAGGGTTTCTGAGTTACAGGCCCTTATGGCGGTTGAGCCTTTTTTGATTTTTCATAAGGATAGGGTATCATTACGTACTAATCCTTCCTTTATGCCTAAGGTGGTTTCTAGTGTGGCTTTAAACCAAACTATTCATTTGCCTACTTTCTATGCAGATCCCCAAAATAAAGGGGAAAAGATTTTGCACACTTTAGATGTACACAGGCAATTGCGTTATTATTTAAGCAGGACTAAGGATTTTAGGCAGTCTCAGCAGTTGTTTGTTTCTTATGCTTTGAGTTCACAGGGCAAGCCTGTGTCAAAACAAACTATTTCTAGGTGGATTGGGTTTTGCATTGCATTTTGTTATTCCCATCATGGCCAAGAGATTCCAGCTGGGATTAGGCCTCATTCCACTAGGGCTACTGCCACTTCAACAGCATTTCTAAGGGGGGTGGCAACTAAGGATATTTTGGAGGCAGCTACTTGGAGTTCAGTGCATACTTTCTCTAAGCATTACCACCTTCCTCTCTACTCTAAGTCTAGGGCTGGTTTTGCCACAGCTATTTTGCAAGGCATGTTATCAGCTCCTGCTTCCTTTTGATTTGCCAGCCTCCCTTTCCTCTGCTTTGGGATTCTACCCAATAGTTAGGACTGCAGCAATGTGGAATGAAGATCATAGTACAGTTTTGTACCTACCATAAATGTAGATGTTCGAGGATCCACATTGCTGCAGTCCAATTTACCCTCCCTCCTTCCCCTCTGTGTTTAGGGGTGGTTGTGTAGGTGAGATTATTTTCTGGTACCTTTGTATATATTGTATATATTTCTGGTGCAGGTATGTTTGGTGTGTTTTGGTTTTGGCCTTGTCTTTTTAGGGTCTTCTGACATCTGGGGCAAGAAAAGACTGAGGATATGACGTCGGTCATGCGCATTAGTACCCTGACGTACTGACGTCAGTCTAATGCGCCGTGACCGACGTCAGCCATATACTTTGGTATTCGGGCCGACTGGACAGCGGACTACCCAATAGTTAGGACTGCAGCAATGTGGATCCTCGAACATCTACATTTATGGTAGGTACAAAACTGTACTTTTCTTTTGCTTTGGGTTCTCAGGGCAAACCTGTGTCAAAACAAACTATTTCTAAGTGGATTGGGTTTTGTATTGCCTTCTGTTATTCCCATCATGGTAAGGAGATTCCAGCTGGGATTAGGCCTCATTCCACTAGGGCTACTGCCACTTCTACAGCCTTTTTAAGGGGGGTGGCTACTAAAGATATTTTGGAAGCAGCTACTTGGAGTTCAGTGCATACTTTCTCTAAGCATTACCACCTTCCACTTTACTCTAAATCTAGGGCTGGATTTGCAACTGCAATTTTGCAAGGCATGTTGGCAGCTCCTAATTCCTTATAGTTTTGCCATCCTCCCTTACCTCTGCTTTGGGATTCTACCCATATGTAAGGACTGCAGCAATGTGAGATGAAGAACATAGTACAGTTTTGTACCTACCATAAATGTAGATGTTCAAGATCCACATTGCTGCAGTCAATTCCCTCCACCTTCCCTCTGTTGTTGAAGGTGGTGGTGTGGTTTGTGTTGTACATAGTGTAAATATGGTTAGTGCACGGGTGGTTGTTTAGGTTTTGCTGGTTTTTGGCTTTGGCCTTTCTTGTTAGGGCCTTCTGACATCTGGGGCAAGAAAAGACTGAGGAAATGACATCGGTGATGCGCTTTTGTACCCTGACGTCCTGATGTCAGTATTAAGCGTCTTGACCGACGTCAGCCTAATACTTTGGTATTCGGGCCGACTGAGGACAGCGGACTACCCATATGTAAGGACTGCAGCAATGTGGATCTTCGAACATCTACATTTATGGTAGGTACAAAACTGTACTTTTCACATGCTGAAATACCAGCAACATATTATGGATTCTAGCCGTTTAGCATGTTCTGACAGCTTTCAGGTCCCTACTCTCAGCAGGACCCCTGCTGATAAAAACAGGCAACACCACAGTTATGTAGTACATCAACAAGCGGGGGGAACACACTCTTACTCACTCTGCAAGCTAGCCATGGCTGTGTGGAACACTGTCTTGGACATGCAGATTAATCTGCAAGCTCAATTCCTGCCAGGCAAACAAAACTCTCTGGCAGACAACTTAAGAAGAAATCTCTTAGCCCCACATAAGTGGCAATCAGACCCCAGCACTTTCAGTATTCTAATCCAGAAATGGGGGACCCCAGAGGTGGACCTTTTTGCCTCCCCCTGCAATCAGCAGCTCAGCAAATTCTGCACCAGGGCACTTCACAGCATTGCCTGGAAAGTAGATGCCCTATCCTTCCATTGGGAAAACCTCTCAATATATGCATTTCTCCATGTGCCTCTTCTCTCATGAATATTGCTTAAGATAAGATGGGACAAACCAAGAAAAATCCTGATTGCCCCAGACTGGCCATGCCAGCACTGGTACCCACTACTGTGCAGCCTGTCACTGGTACCACCCTGACACCTACCCCAGATCCCAACCCTCCTCACTCAGCAGGGAGGGGGGCAGATCTTGCATCCACAACTGCAAACCATGAATCTTGCAGTCTGGCTTATTCCTTAAATTCTCACCCAGTGACCAGCCTAAGCAAGCAGGTACTGGACGTCATTCTTGAAGCCAGAAAACCCAGTACAAGGAAATTCTCTGCTAAGTGGAAAAGGTATTGTTCTTTGGCTCAGTCTAAAGGAGAGGACACAGCACTGCCCTCCTTACCTCTAATCCTGGATTACCTAGCAGACCTACTCCACAGAGGCTTATCCTTCTCCTCCATTAAGATCTATGCCTCTGCCATTTTGGCTCATTACAACACTGAGCCACCTCTGTTCTCTCACTGTCTTATCAAACAGTTCCTGAGAGGGACAAACAACTTAAGGCCACCAAGGAAAGCTCCCACCCCTGCTTCGGACCTTAACTTTGTACTGGAAAAGCTCACTCTACTCCCCCTTTGAGCCTGCAGCGTCAGCAGAGTTAAAATTCCTCTCTTGGAAAACAGCCGTGCTTCTGGCCATCACTTCAGCTAGAAGAATATCTGAGCTACAAGCACTTATGGCTGTGGAACCCTTCATTATTTTCCATGCTGACAGGGTTTCCCTCGGGGCTAACCCTTCCTTTATGCCTAAAGTGGTGTCCAGTGTGGTTCTCAACCAATTTATTCATTTGCCAACCTTCTTCCATAATCCTCAAAATAAAGGGGGAAGGATCCTGCACTCCTTGGACGTGCACAGACCACTCAGATTCTATCTTGATAGGACTAAGCCCTTCAGGAAATCTGACCAGTTACTAGTCAGCTTTGCACCAGGGGCAGAGGCAAGGCCATTTCAAAACAATCTCCAAATGGATAGCACATTGCATCCATTTCTGCTACAAGCACCATGTGAAACCAACCCCTCAGGGGGTCAGAACACATTCCACTAGGGCAACTTCTACCTCTACAGCATTCCTCAGGGGAGTCCCTACCAGGGACATCCTGGAAGCTGCTACCTGGAGTTCTGTACACACTTTCACCAAGCATTACCACCTACCTATCTTTTCCAAATCCAGGGTGGGTTTTGCAACAACAGTCCTGCAGGGCATACTAGACAGCCCCAACTCTTCTTGAATGCCTCCACCCTTTCTTCAGCTTTGGGAATTAACCTAAGTGTGATGACTGCAACAGTGAAATAAAAAGAACATAGTACAGTTGTGTACACTTAACATAAATGTAGATGTTCGAGTTTATTCACTGTTGCAGTCCTGGATGTCCTTCAAGGATGCATCTGCAGTCCTTACAAATGGGTTGTCCTGTCGTAAGGCAGCCCTTCGGTCGGCCGGATTCCAAAGTCTGGGTCTGGCCTTGGCTGGTGTCGCACTTCACCCGACGTCATAGCTGCAGTTCTTCGGGTATAAAGGCATCAGCCGACGCCATTTTCCTCAGTCTTTCTTGCCGCGTGGCGCCCGAAGCAGAAGCTGTTCGCAAGTGCCGGTCGGTTAGAACCAGAGATTACTACTACCGAATACGACTACGAAGACTTCTAAAAAGCTAAGTACCCCGTTGGGGACTCCTTCTTGCCTCAGCCGATGTCAGAAAAAGTGAATAACTGTTTAACTTGTGGGAAACAAATACCTCATAAAGATTTCCACTCTTACTGCTTACCCTGTTTAGGCCCAGACCACGACGTAGCAGCTTGTCTAGCCTGTGCTTCTTTTAACCGGCGGATGCTTAGACGTCGGTCTGAATTTGCTGAGGAGTTTTTCGGCTCCAATTTTGCTTATATTATGCCGTCGGATCCTCCGACTACGCAAATGTCTAGAAAGCGCAAGGAAAAGGACCGACACTCGCGGTCCGCGGCTTCGGCCGAAACCGCAGTTAAGCCAACCACGAGTGTCTCGGTTTCGGCTGAAACCGAGCAAGCGGTTCTTCCTTCAGCTGAAAACTTACCTTCTACCGAGGCCTCTTCCAACCTGGTGGAACCGGCTTCAGAAAACCCACCTGCTGTCGCAGTTTCTCAGGAATTAAATGACACTATTCCCTTGGATATTTCAACCCCTGCACGTGGAGCTGCTAGGCCTCCTGCAGCCATGTCCATTAAGGCCTTTGCCAGGGCTAAAGCAGCTAAAGCTACTAAGACCGTGCCTGCTAAGACCCCCACTCACAGGCCCAGCTCTAGTTCTCAAATGCTTAGTTTAGCAGAGGATCTCATTTCTTTAATCCGGGGATCCCAACCTCAACCAGACAGGGCCTCTCAGCCACCTCCAGAGAAGAGGCCTAGAGCAGAGCCCCCTCAGCCACTTTCTACAGATGATTCCTCTGATGTTTCAGATGATTCCGACCCTCCAGAGGCTCCTTTCTCCCCTTATGAAGACTCTGATGCTGAAGAGTCCATCCCTTCTGCCTCTCCGCCTGAGGAATTTTCCTTTGGGGAAACCTTGCATGCTATGAGGGAACAATTTCAGTGGCAGGGCCAGGATTTTTCAGACTCCAGAAAAAGGCTTAGAACCTTTCTGCATTTACCACAACATAGGCCTTTAGCCATTCCTCCAGTTCTTTCTGTTGTAGATGATGCATTTAATGATGCTTGTACTGCTCCCGATTCTCTACCTCCGGCCCCTGCTAAGCCTGATAGATACTACAGGGTCCCGGACACACATTACCATTTATATAAGGCTCCCTTTGCAGATCCCGAGACTATCTCCCAAGGACCCAAGGCTGTAGCAGCTACTTCTGCTAAGAACCCCCTCCCCTCAGAAAGGGAATCCAGATCCTTAGAGAGATGGGGTAAAAAAGTTTACACTTCTGCTACTCTTTCAGCTAGGGCCTTGAACTGTCAATTTCACATGATCCAGTATCAAGAATTTATGCTAGACCAGTTAACCAAAAAACTGTCCTCTGATGAATCATTAGACAAAAAATCTGTTCAGGAAATGGTACATAACATTCAGCAAGTCAGTAACCATTCCTTAAAATGCGGCTATGATGCACTGGAGGCTTCCTTTAGATCAGCCATGACTGGCACAGTTATCAGAAGGCATGCATGGTTAAAAGAGCAGGCCTTACCAGACCATGTCAAGTCCAAACTATTAGATGCTCCTATGGATAAGATCAATTTGTTTGGCTCTCCTGCACAACAGATGCTGAAGAAGATGGAAGAGAAGGCAAAATCTGTCCAAACAGTAAAAGATTTCTTACAGGTCCAACCGCCAAGGTTTAGCAGGAATTGGCCCTCCAAGAATTGGTCCTTTCCAGACTCATCCAGAGCTCAGAGGGGCAGGAATGGGCGTTCAAGAGGCAGAAACCAATCCAGGGGTGCCTACAGGGGACGCCAGTGGCAGAGTAACAACCAGCGAAGTACAGCCACGGATACAGCCACCACCACAACTACAGGACAATCACAGTGACTTGGCTCTGGCACCGCCTACCAGGGAGCAACTAGAAGCACCTTTAGGCGGGAAGCTAGCCTTATTTTCAATAAACTGGCATTACATCACAAGAGACAAGTGGATTTTACAGACAATAGACCAAGGCTACAGGTTTCACTTCCATACTCTACCAGGGAAGAGAGGAATGCCAAACCTACCTCCAAATCAAAAGGCAGAAGCTCTAAAACAAATATCCCAATTATTAAAGATGAGAGCTGTGGAAAAGGTACCATCTATGGAGCAAGGAAAATGATTTTACTCCAGACTCTTCCTGGTACCAAGAAAAGAGAGCAAATGGAGACCTATTCTCGACCTGTCCGCTTTAAACACATTCCTCATTGTTCCAAAATTCAAAATGCTGACTCTACAGCAGCTTCTTCCCATGCTGGGCAAGGAGTCTTGGCTGGTAACTCTAGATCTCAAGGAGGCATACCTGCACGTCCCCATACGACCAAATTGCAGAAGATACCTCAGATTTCTTGCAGGATCAGAGCATTATCAATTCTCAGCATTGCCCTTTGGCTTATCTACTGCGCCCAGAGTGTTCACGAAATGCCTGGCATTAGTAATTGCTCATTGCAGGCTTCAGGGAATCCAAATCTACCCCTACCTGGACGACTGCCTGATACAAGCGGACAACAAAAACAAGCTAGCAGAAGACTTACAAAGGGTCATTTACCTGCTACAAGCCCTGGGATACACAGTCAATATAAAAAAGTCAAGACTGACACCATCCCAGAGAATAACCTTTTTGGGTGCAGAGTTGGACACATCAAAGCAAATGGCATTCCTAACAGTAGAAAAACAGCAGCAGCTACCTCTCTACTTCTTGGCATTAACAAGGCAGAACCATCTGACAGCAAGAAAAGTACTGCAAGCCTTGGGCTTCATGGCATCCTGCATAATATTGGTTCCTCATGCCAGACTGCATATGAGAAAACTACAGTGGTACCTAAGGAATTTATGGTCTCAACACAAGCACAGCTTAGAAACCCAGATTCCAATTATTCCATGCCTGAAGCAAGAATTCCTATGGTGGGCTCAGGCTTGTCAATCAAACACAGGATTGCCCTTCCACAGTACTCAACCAAGCCAAACCATCACGACAGACGCCTCAGACCTCAGTTGGGGGGCACACATGCTGGACAAGTGCATACAAGGCTTATGGACTCAAGACCAGCTGCACCTACACATAAATCTAAAGGAAATGCTGGCAGTAAAACTGGCAATTCAGGCATTCAGACCATTTCTCCAACAAGGTCTATTGATGATAAGGACAGACAACACCACAGTTATGTGGTACATCAACAAACAGGGAGGCACACATTCGTATCCTCTTTGCCGGATGGCACTGGACCTCTGGAATGTGGCCCTGAGCTACAACATTCAGTTAAAAGCAGTTTTTGTACCAGGAAAAGAAAACATTCTAGCAGACATATTAAGCAGGACTACCACGGATGCCCACGAATGGATGCTGCATCCGGACATCTTCAAAACCATTACAAGAAAATTGGGGCTTCCAGAAGTAGACTTATTTGCATCCCCACGCAATCACCAGCTAAAGAAATTCTGCACAAGGACGTACCACCCACTTGCTTGGAAGGTGGACTCCCTATCCTTCAGTTGGAAAAACCTGACAGCATATGCATTCCCACCGCTTCCTTTGATGCACAAGGTGCTATTGAAGATCAAAGAGGACTGTCCAAGGATCATTCTGATAGCTCCAGACTGGCCAAGGCAACATTGGTACCCATTACTGAGGAGCATGTCTCGGGAACAAATATGGCCACTACCCCTGGTTCCCTTGCTGTTAACACAGAACAACTACAACAATCTGCATCCAAACCTGAAAACTCTGCAGCTGACTGCCTGGAACATTGCATAAGACCAATTAACCCTAATTTATCCCAAAGGGTTAAAGACATTATCCTTGAGGCTCGCAGACCCTCAACAAGAAAAAATTATTCAGCAAAATGGAAAAGATATCTCATATGGAGTACTGCAAAAGGAGAAGATGTGTCACTGGTAAACATAGCCAACATCCTGGAATACTTGGCAGAGCTCTTCCACACAGGCCTGTCCTATTCCTCCATCAAGATTCATGCATCAGCTATTTCAGCAGAATACGACTTGGATCCTCCTGTCTTCTCACATCCTCTGCTCAGACAGTTTCTGAGAGGAATTAAAAATGTAAAGCCTCCTAGGAAGCCACCATTACCAGCATGGGACTTGAACTTTGTGCTAGAAAAATTGACACTGCCTCCTTTCGAACCAGCAGCAACAGCAGAATTACAATACTTATCATGGAAGACTGCTTTCCTGCTGGCAATCACTTCAGCAAGAAGGGTCTCTGAACTTCAGGCATTAATGGCAGTACAACCCTTCCTGATCTTCCATCAAGATAGAGTGTCCATGAGAACAAATCCTTCCTTTATGCCTAAGGTGGTCTCCAGAGTTTCTTTAAATCAGGCTATCCACCTACCTACATTCTTCCCCAACCCACAGAACAGGGAAGAAAGACTGCTGCATACCTTGGATGTACATAGACAATTACGCTACTACCTGGACAGGACCAAGGGCAATAGAAAAACTGACCAGCTACTGGTAGCATATGCAACAGGAAGGGAAGGAAAAGCAATTTCAAAACAGACAATCTCCAAGTGGATAGGAAATTGCATTAGATTTTGTTACTCCTACCATGGAAAGAAAACTCCAGAGAACATCAGGCCTCACTCTACAAGGGCTACAGCCACTACCACAGCCTTCTTTCGAGGAGTGGCTACCAAGGACATTTTAGAGGCTGCTACTTGGAGCTCCGTGCATACATTTGCCAAGCATTATAATTTACCTTTATACTCTAGATCCCGAGCAGGTTTTGCCACTGCTGTTTTGCAAGGGATCCTAACTACACCATAACTTTATTTTTCCACCTCCCCAGTTTGGCTATGGTATTCTACCCATTTGTAAGGACTGCAGATGCATCCTTGAAGGACATAGTACAGTTTTGTACCTACCATAAATGTAGATGTCCGATAGGAATGCATCTGCAGTTAGATTACCCACCCGCCTTCCCTCTGTGGTGCTCCTAGGGTATTTGCCCATCTTATAGCTAGCTGGGGAATCTATTATGGTGTATTTGTTTGTATATATGTACATACATGCTTATTTTTGTGTTTGCTCTCTACTATTTGGAATCATTGGCATTTATCCAAATTTAGCCTTCCAAGAGGGCACCTGGCATCTGGGGCAAGAAACACTGAGGAAAATGGCGTCGGCTGATGCCTTTATACCCGAAGAACTGCAGCTATGACGTCGGGTGAAGTGCGACACCAGCCGAGGCCAGACCCAGACTTTGGAATCCGGCCGACCGAAGGGCTGCCTGATGACAGGACAACCCATTTGTAAGGACTGCAGATGCATTCCTATCGGACATCTACATTTATGGTAGGTACAAAACTGTACTTTTCCCTCCCTTCAGCCCCCTTGTCTCTCTCTCTCCACTCTCTGTGTCTATTACTCACCCCCTTCAGGGGGTATTGGTATTTACTTTTTAATGGTGGTGTTTTCCTCACCATAACTTAGCTCCCTATTGGGGGACTCCTGACATTTGGGGCAAGAAAAACTGATGTAATGGCTTCAGCTGACTGTTTTTATACTCTGACGTCAGTCCTGGAGTGACAGCAACCGAAGCAGAAATACTAAGTCTCTGGTATTCGGGCCAACTGAGGGCTTACCTGTAGGCAGATAACCCCAAGTGTGATGACTACAACAGTGAATACACTCTAACATCTACATTATGGAAAGTGTACACACGTGTACTTTCGTGGTTGTTCGTCCAAGTACTAATGTGGAGGTCTGCCTTAGGCTAAAACCTAACACCGTTCACAAAAAACTGCACCCACCTTACCTCAGCCTAGACCTACTGGCTCCCACTCTCAGGCCTTCCAACAAGACCTAGTGAGGTTGGCTGAGGATTTGATTTCCTTGGTCAGATCCTGATGCTTCCTATCCCTGAAATATCCCCTGGTAAAAGAAAGAGGGATACCCCCACATCAGGAATTTGTCTCTTTTGACTCTGATGATGATTTTGATCGTGATGAATCCACATTTGAGGAGGGTGCACTTATTGATTTTTACAGAGATTCTGACTCTGAGGAGAACTTTGCGTCAGCCTACACCCCCCCCCCCCGAGGATTTTTTCCTTTGTGGAAACATTGCATACCCTGAGGGAGCACTTCAAATGGGAAGCTCAGGACTACCCCCAATCCAAAAAGAGGATTTGGGAATTCCTTAAACTCCTTGAGCATAAACCCCTGGCCATTCCCACAGTCTTGTCTTCCTGGATTCTTCTTTATAACCAGAATCTCTCCCCCTGCTCCTCGAAAACTTGACAGATTTTACAGGGTTCTAGATTTCCACAAACACCTTTTTAAGAGCCCTGTGGCAGATCCTGTAGTGGTGACTCAAGGTCCTAAGAGGGGGCAAAAGCTAGCTCTTACAAAAATCCCTTGCCTACAGACAAGGAAAGCAGAACCTTAGACAGGTTTGGAAAGAAAGTCTACATCTCTGCTACCCTTGCCATGAGGGCTTTGAACTGCCAGTTTCATATGGTCAAGTACCAGGAAACTGTTCTTGACTGGATGAAGCAAAAACTAATTGGGAATGAAAATAAGGCCCCCTCAGAGGAATTAAAGGATCTATGCAGCTACTGCTTTCAGGTGCTTAAACCCTCTCTGCACTGAAGCTGTGATGTCTTGGAAGCCTCCAGCAGGGCAGCAGTGACAGGATCTCTCGCTAGAATACATGGTAACATTCCCTCCCTGAACATGTCAAATCCGGACTGCTGGATGCCCCATTAGACAGACTTTCTTTTTGGTTCTCAGGCTGAGGCGGTTAAGAAAATGGTGGATAAGGCCAATTCCATGCAAACTGGAATTACCCCACAAACATTGATCCTTTGCAGCCCCCCATTCTAAACCTAGGCAAAGGAGACCTCTGAAGGAAAGAAGCCAAAGATAGCACCAGTGGCCAGCAGACTGCAGTAGGCCTGCGGGATCACATCCCTAGAGACCTATCTGGGAGCAATCATGACTCTTGCCTGGCACTCCCTTCCCCCTCCTCCTCCCCGCTTACCCACCCTCCCCCAAAGCTGGGTTGGAGACTGTCACCATTCCACAAGAACTGGGCTGTCATTACCTGGGATCTGTGGGTGCTAAACATCATTCAGAGGGGTTGCAAACTCAAGTTCAGGCAACCTATGGTTTGCTTAGCCTTCCCATATATTCCTCCAAACCAAAATACAGAGGCCTTAGTGCAGATAGAACGCCTGTGCTCTGAAGGCTCTGAGGAGCCTGTACCAAAATCCTTACAAGAAAAGTTTTTAGTCCATCCTTTTCCTAGTCTTCAGAAAATAAGGTACCTAGAGGCTAGTTCTAGACCTGTCAGGTTCAACTGATTTTTACAGGTCCCAAAATTCAAAATGCTAACTGCAGTAGCTCACCTCAATATCAGAAGTATCAACAATAAAATTTCCCACTTGCATGCACTCCTAGATCTGCACTCATTTGACATTTTATGTCTCACAGAAATATGGCTAAAACCTACTACACTAGACCAGGAAACTACCCCACCAGGTTATAATATCCTTAGACATGACCGCAAAACCAAAAAAGGCGGAGGTATAGCTATTATCTATAAAGCTAATCTCCAGCTTTCCCTCTTTAACAAGATTCCATCATTAGACACCAAATCCGAATTGCTATCAACCAAACTCCAAATAAACAACTCAAAATCTGTCTACCTTATCTGTATGCATCTTCCTCCTGGAAACAATACTAATACTCTTGAAAACCTACTTAACTTCCTATCTACCAAACTACCACAAGAAACCATTGTACTTGAAGATTTCAACATAGACTGGCTCACCTGTAGTTCCCTGACCCCAACTAACCACTTAAATCTATATGGCTTCTCTCAGTTAATAAACAATCCAACTAGAATTCATAAACCTAACGGGAAAGAATCCACCCTTGACTGGATACTTACAAATAGCCACCCTAACAACTATACTCCAGGAACCCTTCCCGATAATATCAGTGACCATATGCTCACTTACATTATTAGACCAAAGGTTCACTTCCCAACTACACATAATGTCAAAACTGCACGCTCTAAAAAATTCTTTAATCCTGATATTTTTCTAAATGAACTAAAAGCATGTGATTGGTCACCACTAACCTATCTGGAACTTAATGAGGCTGTAACCTATTTTAACACTACCTTTCTTCACATACTAGATCACCACTCACCTTACCACTCTACTAGAATAAGATCCAAATCTGCCCCATGGCTAACTAAACAAACTAGGCAAAAAATGCTCCTTAGAAATAAAATATGGGCTAAATGGAGAGCTAGCAAATGCCCATCTGACCACCTCCTTTTTAAACAATTGAGAAACAACACCAAAAGAGATACTCTTAGGGATACAAAAGAGTTCTACCTAAACCTCCAACAAACTTCACAACAAACTCCACAGAAATTTTGGTCAGGTATTAACAAACTTCTTCAGCCAGGAAACACTACTACTCCCACCCCATTAGGTTTCAACCAAAATAATTCCAACCAAATCCCTGATGCCTTCAATAACTACTTTACAGATGCCATCCAATCCCTAGCCAACTCATTACCACCTTTAACTAATTCTCCATCTAATTCCTCCAAGACTCTATCCCCCACCTTTCATATACACCCAGTTCCTACATCTCTTATACAAAAGCTACTTAATAAACTAAAACCTTGCACCCCATCTGCTGACAGTCTCCCATCTGAATACCTTCAAATTGCCGCTAAAGCCATAGCCTACCCCATATCCATCCTCATTAACAGAACAATCTCTGAAGGCAAAATTCCTACCATATGGAAAGTATCCCACATCATCCCTCTACATAAAGGTGGAACCTCAGTTGAGCTCACTAACTACCGACCAATTGCCTTACTCTCCCCATTAGCTAAGATAATGGAAAAATGTATCCACAAACAACTACTCAACCATCTTCTACAGAATAATCTACTAGCCAACTGCCAACATGGCTTTAGACCATTCCATAGCACTACTACTGCTCTTCTCTCTTTTACTGACTCTATAAACAAAAATCGTAACAATAACTCCTTTTCCTCTGCACTATTCATAGACCTGTCAAAAGCCTTTGATATGGTTAATCATACTCTTCTTCTAGAGAAACTAAAGTACCTTTCTCTGGATCCACTAGCATTACAATGGTTCAAATGTTATCTTCAAAACAGACAGCAAGCTGTACTCTGGGAAAATGATCTGTCTTCATTACTTCCTGTAAATACTGGAGTCCCTCAAGGCTCTATCTTAGGTCCCCTACTTTTTTCCACATTTATTAATGACCTCCACATGAACATACCCCAAGCCACCTGCATTCAATATGCAGATGACTACCTTAATCTGCACTGCTAAAAACATATCCTCTCTCCAGTCCCTCACCCAAACTGCTTTCCAAAATGTTGAAAACTGGTTCATGCAACACCGCCTTCTCCTCAATCCTAAAAAAACAAAACTACTGCTTTTTATTCCAACTCATAAGTTACCCACTCCAATCTTCACTATAACCTCTAACAATGCTACTAGCATTGCACCAGAAACTACCACCCGCCTACTAGGTGTCACAATTGATAATCATCTTAACTATGACAACCATATTAACTCCACCATAAAGTCGGTCAACAAAAAACTTGGTACTCTCTATAGAATTAAACCCTTCCTTACCCCCTCAGCCAGAAAAACTATTGCCCAAACCCACCTGATTTCCACCCTTTTCTATGCCTCTGTTATATTTACTAACCTATCTAAAAATAACATCTCCAAACTTTCTACCTGCTACAATAGCATAGCTAGATTCGTCACATCCTCTCCCTTTAAAACTCACCACTGCCTTAACCTTAAACAACTAGGATGGCTAGAAATACAGAACCATTTACTCTATCAACAATTACTGATCTCCCAAAAGATCCTATACCACCCCAATGACACCCCCATCCTCACTAGTCTGATTTCTCCATATAAAAATCTGACTACACTATGTTCAGCAAATAAACTCCTTGTTGCCTCAATTAAATCTAACAAAGCAGCTGGTGATTCACTTTTCTCAAATACTATAGGGAAAAACTGGAATCCGCTCCCTCCTGAACTATCTACCCTAGCATCCACCTGTCAATTCAAAAAAACACTTTAAAGAACATCTGAAAACTCAGTGGCTCTGTCCTTGTGCTAACCCTGACTGAAACTTTTATTTCCCTCCAGCTTATACCCTTCCCCTCTCCCCCATCTTTTCCCTCCAATTCTAGTTACTTCTCTTTTGCTTTCCTCTTAGTAATACAATTTAATTTAATGACTTTACTCTTTCTACCCCATACCCTTTTTGTTTCTTATATACTTGCTTATTTATATTTAGTTTAAATTTTAGCATAATGACTATAGTCTTAATTTTTATAACTATATTTCCTTTTTTTAGTTTATTTGACTTAGTTATACATTTTTTAAATGGTGTTATTGTTTTTGCTTGGAGCTTTTCTCCCCGGGCCTCTACTGAAAATGGACATATATCCAGCTAGACTAGCCCGGTCAACAAATATAAAATAAAAAATAAATAATATCCCCATGGAAGAATCACACAGTAGATTCTTACAGTTCAGAGCAGGTACGAGACATTATGAATTCTGTGCTCTACCTTTGGCTTGTCTGCTGCACCCAGAGACTTCACAAAATGCCTAACCCTGGTGATGGCCTTCTACAGAACAAAGGGAATTCAGATTTACCTTTATAGATGATTGCCTGATTTTAAAAGATTACCTCATTTAGGCATCAAGCCTGGAAGAACTGAAAGCAGATCTGCTTTATACCCAAATCTTGGTAACCTCAGTAGAGTTCACCATCGGTACCCAAAACAAACCTGACAAACAATATTGTGTTTTTGGGAGCCTTACTGGACTCAACTCTTCAGAAGGTTTTCCTTCCTGTGGACAAGGTTACCTTCCTAACTCTGTACTTCATAAAGTTCTTGGTCAGGAAATGCCTCACAGCCAGAAAATATTTCAGGGCACTGGGATACATGGCCTTCTGCATTCTCAAGATCTCCCTGGCTAGACTACATACGAGAAAACTGCAGTGGTATCTCAAAAATGTGTGGTGCCAACATTCACAGTCTCTCACCATCAGAATAAAACTGGTTCCATGACTCGGGGAAAATAATTTGCTTAGTGGATCCAAGCATGCTCCCTCATTCTGGGCATCACTTCAGGTTTATCCCTCAGAATCAATATCTGACAACAGATGCATCAGAAATAGTCTGGGGAGTCCACTTCAACTTCCAAACTCAAAGCAGATAGGACTTCCAAGTTCAGAAACAAGTGCATCAACCTAAAAGAACTAATGGCAGTCCAAAAAGGCCTGATTGCCTTCAAAAAGAAATGGAAACCAGGAGTCCTTCTGGTGAAGACAGACAGTATAGTTATGTGGTACATAAAGGGGGGGGCATATGCCCCCTTTAGTCCTGAGCCGTAGACCTTTAGGAAACCTTAAACTCCCTAGGGCTGTACCTCATCGCACATTATCTACCAGGGAAACCAATCAACAAGTGGGTTACCTCAGCAGGAGCCTTTCAGACCTCCACCAGTGGCAACTGCATCAGGAAGTATTTATCAGCATAGCCAAAAATTGGGGTGTGCCACAGATGGACCTTTTTGCCACCAAAGAAAATGCTCACCTGAAAATGTTTTACTCCAGGAACAAAATTAAGTCAGCCTGGAAGAAGAATGCCTTTTCCTTTACTTGGAAAGGCCTATTCCTCTATGTACCCCCAATGCCAGTGCTACCAAAAGTATTGCTGAAAACTAAGGAAATAGGGGCCAGGTGTAATTCTGATAACCCCAGAGTGGCTGAGGCAGCACTAGTACCCCCTCTATTGCTCAGTCTAAGCAACACTGAGCCACGTCTGCTGCCACAGAGACTGGACCTGCTAATGCAGAAGAGAGGCACAGTGATGCACACCAACCTGCACACACTCAAATTGAAAGCTTGGATGGTACCTTGATCCAGTGGAAGGGATTGCTCCTTGACAAGCAGGCCCTGGACACTATAAAAGAAGCAATAAGACCTAGCACTGAGAAGTCTTAATTTGCTAAATGGAAAAGATTCATTCTTTGGTTTAGGCAAAAGGGGCAATACCCTCATAAAGCTTAGATCCCTTTCATCATGTCACACTTATTCAACCTTTTTGAATAAGGTCTTTTCTACTCTTCTGAGAGGAGTTGTCCAAATTAGAACTCCCAGAAAACCTCCTTTTCCTCCCTGGGGCATCAGTTTCATTCTGGAGAAGCTCACCTTTCCACCCCTCAAACTAGCACCTTCTGCTGATATAAAATTCTTGGCCTGGAAGACAGCCTTCCTACTAACCATTACCTCAGCCAGAAAGGTGTCAGAACTTTAGGCTCTTATGTGTTTTGAACCTTTAATCATTTTCTACCCAGTGTGTCTCTTAGGACCAGCCC
This sequence comes from Protopterus annectens, assembly GCF_019279795.1. NCBI lineage: Eukaryota > Metazoa > Chordata > Ceratodontiformes > Protopteridae > Protopterus > Protopterus annectens. The sequence continues at coordinate 121,225,690 of NC_056749.1, forward strand.
TTCTTTTATGGGCAAGGTGGTAACACAGACTTCTTTAAACCAGACCCTACATCTGCCTACATTCTTTCGTAGCCCTCAAAACAAGGGAGAAAGGATCCTTCATTCTTTGGATGTGCATAGGCAACTGCATTAGTACTGGGACAGAACCAACGATGTCAGGAGATCAGACCAACTTTCTGTGCCATTTGCCAGTAGCTCTGAGGAGAAATCAGTTTCTGAACACACCATTTCCAGATGGATTTCCCAGTGTATCTACTTTTGTGCTACAGTCATCATCCTGGTAAAGTCTCTTGATGATGTCCCAAGTTGATAGCAATCTCTCATTTGACAACCACGTGGCCAAAGTGGTTAGAAAAACATTTTATATAGCCCACCTAATCATGAAGGTATTCACATCTAGATCAGAGGAGGTCCTCGTGCCTCTTTACCCATCCCTCATCAGGCCCATAATTGAGTACAATGCCCCTTTTGGGATATACCTTACCAGACACCTGCAGCAACTGGAAAGACCCCAAAAGTACCTCACCAAGAGGATCAAAGAGCTCAAACAGATGCCATATGCTGCCCGGTTAAAGAAACTCCAGCTGTACTCAGTGGCATACCGCCTGCTCAGAGGCGATCTGTGCCTGACATATAAAGCCATGTCCAACCTGGAATTAATGGACATGCTGCACCTCAGAAAATCCAAATCCCATCGAGCTACACGCTCCAGAGACTTGAACCTCAGCACTGAAATAAATAGGACATGCTGGTGGGACAGATTCATAACCCAGAGGCTCCCTTCACTCGAGAATAAAATCCCAGTCCAGGTTAGGCAGAGTCCCTCATTGACTCTCTTCAAGAGGAATCTTGATGAGTGGCTGGGAGATCGCAGGTTTACCCCGGGTATCACTTCTGTGTCACTGTTAGACAGAGGCACAGTATACTAACCTCAAAAAAGGGCATAGCAAAATTAATTTAAAATGGGTGGCGAAAACCAAACACACTCTGGCTAGGCTTATAAATGCCCTAGGGCAGATAGCCTAGTATGAACCTATGTGAGGACACATTCCACTAGGGCTACTGCTACCTCTGCTGCCTTTCTTAATGGGGTGGCCACTAAGGACATTTTGGAAGCTGCTAGTTGGTCCTCTCTGCATTCCTTTACCAAACATTACCATCTTCCTATTTTTTCGATGTCCAGAGCCGGGTTTGCCACTTCCATTTTTGCGGGGCATCCTTGCCTCTCCATAATCCTTCCATCCTCCATATTTTCAGCTCAGGGAATCATCCCACAAGTCAGGACTGCAACAGTGAAACAGAAAGAGCATGGTACAGCTATGTACACGTACCACAAATGTAGATGTTTGACTGTAGTCACTGTTGCAGTATTCTTTTCCTCACACCTTCCTCTCTGGCCTATGGGATAGGCTAGGATATTCACCTTCTCAGTCAGGATGGCCCCCATCCTCCTCCACACTTATTCTGGAATCCAAGGTCCCAGACCTTTGACCTCAAGGACATACTGTGGGGCGGATCCTTGTTTGGGGCAAGAAAATATCGAGATCATGGTGCCGGCCAACTACCTTTATACCCAAACATAGTGACATTGGATAGGGCATCTACCGGCTTCTGGAGGAGGGGAAAATGCTCTCTGGTAGTCGGGCTAGCCAAGGGCTTCCACTGCGTAAAATTCCACAAGTCAATACTGCAGCAGTTAATACATTCGAACATCTACGTTACTGGTAAGTGTACACAATTGTACTTTATTACTTACCTGTTTTACCATTAGTTCCTGTCGGTTTTACCAAAGCTTCAGTCTTCATTCTTTGGTTTCACCATGGAACAACTTACCGGTTCCTTGGTTTTTGCTTCCTCCAGCCATAAAAAAGAAGACAGCCTTTGCCCCTACAGCAAGCTACAATTTTGCCTTAGCTGCATTTGTCTGCTGTGGCCATTTCTGTTTCATCAGACCATTCATCTTCTTCCTTGTCTCCCTCTGGTGTAGTCCCTTCAGCCACTATGGACTGGACGTTAGACACGTCCTCTGTGCCTGTTGGAGTGCCCCTGAGCAAGGAAGAACCACACTTGGAAGAAAGAACAGAGAATACTACTCTGCCTAGCCGGACTGGGATCCCTGTCCCTAGAGGTGCCTCACAAGTGTCTGTCTGCTTTAATGAAAGTTCTGTCAAAAAGAATTAGAAATTATTTATTGGGCCTCACTTGGTGCTTAGTACAGGATCTTGACTTTTCTGGTGTTACTAGTAAGAGGAAAAGGAATTTTTAATTTTTTAAAACTCCCAGTTTATTTATTTATTTGTCATTTAACTGGGTTGGTCCAACTGAGCCAGGGGGCCCATTTTCAGTGGAGACATGAGGAGAAATGCACCAAACATAGTTATAATTATACAAACATGAACAAAATTACAATAGATCTATTTACAAGAACTAATACATAAGATGACATTATTATATACAGTTATGAAATTGTTACAGCAGAAGTAAAATAACAGCAAAATAAACCAAATGCAAAAAAATCTTTCAAGAACAAAATTATGGGTATACTGTATGTGTCACTAGAAAAGGGAAATAATTTAGAGTAAGAATTGGAATAGGATGAAAAGCATCAGATATGTCGGAGCTTGACAAGGACAGGACCAGGTATTTAGTAGGTATTTAAGTTCTAGTTTGAATTGGTACTTGTGAGGGATACTGCTTATATCGAGAGGAAGAGTGTTCCAAGTATGAGCTATAGAGTATTTGTATAGGGACTTTCCAATATTTTTAGAAGGTTTGTAATGTCCAGAAGGTGTTAGATGTACGAAGATGACGTCAGGGGTTATATTGAGATACAATATTTGAGATGGAAGGGCAGGAAATGGGGTTGTACCAGATGGAGTGTGTAATATGTAATTGTGGAAGAAGTTGTTTAGAGAGTTCAGGCCATTATAGTGACTTGAGAGTGAGGTAGTGGTGGGATTTATAAGGGAGATTGGAGGCAAATCTGGCTATTTTATTGTATGATTGCTGTAATTTGGAAAGAAGTGATGATTGAAGGTTAGTAAGGACCAGAGCTGCATATAGAAGACAGGGTAAAAGGAGAGATGGGGCAAGGGAAGGTTTAGTGGAGGGTGAAAGAAATTTTTGATTATGGTAGAGACAATCGTGACACCAAGTAATTTAGTATGGGGTTCAGGTTTGATGATGGTATTGTTAAGGGAGGTGATGGAGAATGAGGATTTATGTTGTGCCAGTGTTTTAGGAAAGAAAAGCAGGAGTTTGTTTTTTTTAGGATGTAGTATTAGTTGATAATCTGAGAGCCAGGTTTCAATGGAAGAGGAAGTGTCTTGGGTGAGAGGAATGCTATGGGCGGGGGTGATACGAGTGGAGTCTGCATATTGTAAAAGTGTAGAGAGGTTAGTAGCAGAATATAACCTGTTAGTGAAAATATTAAACAGGAGGGGGCCCAAAATAGAACCTTGGGGAATATCCAATGTTGACAGGAAGAAAGGGGGAGGAGACAGTTTGCCAATGTATGGATTGTTGTCTGTTGGATAAGTAGCTGGAGAACCAGTTTGTAGAGGGGGTAGAGAGATGGAGGTCAGAGTTTAGTTATCAGTTTCGAGTGAGTGACTTTGTCGAATGCCTTGGAGAGATCAAGGAATAAACAGGAAACAAGCAGGTAACACAAGCTTCTGCTACTGTTTGGGTGAATGAGAGTAGTGCAGTGGATGTGCTGTGGTGGGGTCTAAAGCCATGCTGGGTGGGAGTTAGGAGGTTATTATCAAGCAGGTGTTTTAGTAGTAGAGTATGGACACACACTTTTCTAGAATTTTGGATAAGTGGGAAAGGATAGCAATAGGCCAATAGTTGCAAGGGTCAGTAGAGTTTCTACCTTTGTGGAGACGGATTGTGTAAAAGTATTTCCATGTATCAGGGACAAGAGCTTCAGTAATAGATGGATTTATAAAAACAGAGACAGGGTAAACAACAGATTTAACAGTGATTTTAAAGAAAATGAGAAGGTAATTTGTCAACAGGTGGGAGCAAGGTTCGAGTTTATTTAGGAGGGATTTGATGAAGGTGGTCGGAAATGGAGGAAGTAAGAAGGGAGGTAAAGGAAGAGTACAAGCAGTGGAACTATTTTGCGTAAGTTTTTGAATTGTTTTTATGTAGTGATTGAGAGCAACAGTCTCTGTGGCAGTATTAAGTGGGAAGGTGTTTGGGGTAGGAGGGCTACCGGGGTAGAGGATTTTATTTATGGCGGACCAGAATTTTTTTGGGTTTTTATGTGGGCTATATTGGTTGGTGACATAGTTTATTTAACAGAAAAATTAATTTCAGGGTAAAATTTCAGCTTTCTTTCCTCAGGTAACTGACTGATTCTATAATGGCCCTTTAGAAGAACTTTCTTTTTCTGATGCCAAAACTCGAGTGAACCAGATGTTTCACTGGGAATGTAATGATTTTCCATTGTCCCTTTTAAAAATACTGATTTTATTTCAATTGAGATTTCTTGAACCCCCACCCCTGTTGTTCCTGTAATCCAGCATTAGAAGATGTTTTATTACTGCTTGTAACTTGCCTGCCAGCCAGACTGTTGTCCCTAAGAAAGCTGATAAGTTAAATTTCTTCAGTCATACATTTTTTTTCTTTGGTTTACTATCATCTGCTCGACTCACAGATGGAGGAGTGATTGCATGCTCAAAACTATTCCCCGGAAGTCAAAATGCCAAATTCTGGTATACCTGACACAAGCATCAAACCTCAAAACTTCCTTCTTCTCTGGACCCAGGAACAAGCATTAACATGGTGATATAGTCATAAATAACATTAAGAATTTACCTTATATGCCTTCAGTCAGGAACAATCAGGATGTGCAAACAGAAATTTTATTCTTACAGTGCTGGGAGACAATCTTCATAGCAGTTGTTAAGTCAATCTCTCTGAAGAGAGACAAATTACATCTTTTATGCATTTTCTCATCAAAACCGGTCATGCAATTTTATTACGTTACAATGACTCTGGCTAATAGAAAACTTTGCAAATGTCCTCATCCCTTGTGATTTTCGCCTCGGACGTCACGTGAACACCTTTCTGTACATGATCCACCTGCTTTCAAGGGGTCTTGTTTTTGAGCTTGGATGTTTCAAACCTTCCCTAGCAACAACACACTCGTAGCCTGGAGGAGTCAGGCTAACAAATTTCTTTTGTAGTAACTAACATGCCTCAACTTCATGCAACACATACTTTTTCCTTATTCCATAATAAAAGAATGCAGTCAGGGCACAGTAATAACTTTAGCCTATGAAGCCATATTTTTCCCAGCCCTGCATACAAATTATATTTGCTTTTTAACAATCATGTTATAGCATCATTTATGAACTGAAATTAATATACATTTTAACAAGCTGATCTTTCCCATAACATTTTCCTCCCTCTGACACAATCAGTGTTGTGTCATACATGTAATTATATTTTTATTTTTCTTAACCTGATAAAGTACACCTCTGCATCATAATAGTTATCTTCTGTTATACTAGAATGGTCATTGATTGGTAGATGCAGTGTCATTTCATGTACAGGTCAGGTTAAACATCTTGTAATCAAAGCCTTTAGAATAGAAAATACCAGAATGATCACAAATATAATAAAAAGCACAATGACAATACCCTGGATTATGCTAGTTCCCAGGTTACCAAAAATACTGCCCAATTAACCAAAAAGTGTCCATTGTTTTGATGTACTGTCCAAATCTTTGGCCCTTTGCTCCATGAAATTTGCCAGTTTTTCCTGTTCATCATAATAGTCAGTAATATAAGAACAACGACTTTTGAGGGCACATGACCCCCCTTTTCTAGCAGGCATTATACCGAGTGCCAATTGGATGTTCTTCGTGTTTCACTGTTGCAGTCATTACATTTGGGTAATCTGCTGGCAGGTTGCCCTTACTCTGCCTGATTAACAAAGTCTTGGGTTCTGCGTCGGTTGCTGTCCCTTCTTCCATGATGTCAGTCGTCAGGGGTATAAAACATGCAGCCGACACCATTACATCAGTCTTTCTTGCCAAGCGGTGCCCAAAGCAGAAGTAGTTCTCAAGTGCGTCGGCCGACTCCTGAAATTTTTGTTTTCGAGTTTCAGAACCGAAGTCTTCAATAAAAGCCAAGTACCTAGTTGGGGAAACTTTTTCTTGCTCCTTACCGATGTCAGTAAAAGTTAATAATTGCATTACTTGTGGGAAGCAAATACCTCATAAGGATTTTCATTTGTACTGTATTCCTTGCCTAGGCCCTGATCACAACGTGCCTTGCTGTCGGTTTTGTGCTAAATTTAATCAACGCACAATTAAACGTCGGTATATTTTTGCTTCTAAATATTTTGGCTCAAGATTTTAACTATCCAGAAATGTCATTTAGCAATCCGACTACTGGAATACCTAAAAAATGCAAAGAAAAAGACAGAGACAGACCATTGAGGTCCAAAACCGACGACAGTGCTTCTCCTAAGCCAGTCACCGGTTTGCCGGTACTCAGTGAGGCGCTTTCGCAGCCCCTGATACCCGCAACTTCTGATTCGCAGGCCTCTACTGAGACCCATTCGGAGTCCGGTATGCCACGAGATGCTTCAATTATGGAACCTGCGGATGTCTCTACCTTAGATGGGTCCGGACCTGCTGTGCAGGCACCGGCTTCTGAGGGTGTTTTCAGGCCTACATATTTGTATATTAGACCGACGCCATCTTCAAAACTAAGGCCAAAATCTAAATCTATGTCTAAAAAAACGACGCCTGGGCCACATGTGCAGGGCCCTATGCCTAAAAAACAAATGATCACAATGGCTTAAGATTTAATTATGCTGATCAGGGGTAGCCAACCCCCTCCATCTAAGAGGCCTAGGCAAGACATTGATTATGAATCTTCTGAACAGGATTTTATTTCTTCTGACTCTTCTAATGAACAGGATTTGTCTATCCCTACTTATGAGGACTGTGATGCAGAGGATTCCATTCCTTCTGCCACTCCCCCTGAGGATTTTTCTTTTGGGGAAACTTTACATGCTTTAAGGGAACATTTCCACTGGGAAAGTCAGTATTTCTCTGAATCTAAAAAGAGAATTAGGGATTTTCTTCTACTTCCTCAGCATAGGCCTTTGGCTATGCCTCCTGTTCTAGAAATTGTTGATGTTTTTGCAGAATCTAGTATAACTCCTGATTCTCTGCCTCCAGCTCCTTGAAAGCCAGACAGATACTACAAGGTCCCTGACTCCTACAAATTCCTTTATAAAAATCCTGTTGCTGATCCTGAAACCATTTCTCAGGGTCCCAAGGTCATTAAGGCCTCTAATGCCAAAAATCCTACCCCTTCTGATAGAGATTCCAGGGCGCTGGATAGATGGGGTAAGAAGGTTTACACGTCTGGTACCTTGGCAATCAGGGCTTTAACAGCATATCATGGGACTACTTAAACAGAAATGATGTTAATCTCTGACTGTGTGGAAAATAAAGAATTGCAGGATTTATTGCATTCAGCTGAACAAGTTGGAAAACATACTTTGCAGTGTGGTTTTGATTCTTTGGAGGCCTCTTGCAGGGCTGCTGTAACTGGATCTGTGCTAAGAAGGCATGCTTGGCTCAAAGAGCAAACTCTGCCTGACCATGTTAAGGCAAAATTGTTGGATGCTCCTTTACAACAGGACCGTCTCTTTGGTAATAAGGCTGAAGAAGTGTTAAAAAAGATGGAAGATAAAGCTAAATCTATGCAAACTGTGAAAGATTTCTTACAAGTGCAACCTCCAAGATTTAGTAGGCACTGGCCTACTAAGAACTGGTCCTTTCCAGTCCCCTCAATGGCCGCTCAAGTCAAATCTCAAGACATTCCAAAGGCTCCAGATTTCAGTCGCAAGGAACTTTTAGAACAAAACAATGACGTGCCTCCACCTCCAAATCTGGAAGCAACAAGGCACCTTCCTATGGTAAACAGTCTCAATGACTTCCCTCTACAATCACCAAGCACTTACCTCTTAGCCGCTCCTTTGGGGGGAAACTAGCACTTCATGCACGAAACTGGCAACTTATTATCCAGAACAAATGGGTTTTAAATATAGTATCCCAGGGATACAGATTTCACTTCCACACGTTGCCAATCCCAAACGGATAGCCAGATCTGCCCCCAAATCAGTGGGCAGAGGCCCAGAAACAAGTTATGTCCCTCATGAACATGGGGGCTATTCAACCAGTACCAGAAGAGGAAAAGGGACAAGGTTTTTATTCCAGATTTTTCCTGGTACCCAGAAAAGAGAAATCATGGTGTCCAATTCTGGATTTATCCACTCTAAACACATTTCTGGACATTCCAAAATTCAAGATGCTGACTCTTCAACAGTTACTACCTATGCTAGACAAAGATGCCTGGTTGGTAACTCTAGACGTAAAAGAGGCTTGCCTGCATATCCCAGTCAGGGAATCTTGCAGAAGATACTCCGCTTCAAAGCAGGCTACTTGCATTACCAGTTCTCTGCACTGCCCTTTGACTTATCTACTGCGCCCAGGGTCTTCACAAAGTGCCTTGCACCAGTAATTGCATTTTGCAGACAAAGAAATATTCAAATATATCCATACCTGGATGATTGTCTAATTCAGGCAGAAAACAAGGACTTTCTTCTACAGCATCAGGCATTTGTAAAAAGGGTTCTAACTTGTCTAGGGTACACCATAAACGAATAGAAATCACTACTGGTACCCTCTCAAAAAATTACATTCCTGGGTGCAAGCTTGAATACAACTACCCGGATGACTACCTTACGCCAGAAAAGCAAATTCAATTGATGACTTACTTCAAACAGGTGGCCACAAAAACCCAGCTATCTGCAAGACAAATTCTGCAGGCCTTGGGGTTCATGGCCTCCTGCATTCTTCTAATTCCATATGCAAGACTGCATATTAGGAAACTTCAGTGGTACTTAAAAAGTTTATGGAGTCAACATTGTCACAGCCTGGAAACACTGATTCCTATTATACCTTGCCTGCAGCTAGAGTTCCTATGGTGGGCAGAGGCCTGCCACCAAAACAAGGAACTGCCATTCACTCCACCCCCTGCCACCCAAACCCTAACAACAGATGCATCAGACTATGCTTGGGGGGGCTCATATGGCAGGGAAGTGCATTCAGGGCAAATGGAGCCCAAATCAAATGCATCTACATATCAGTCAGAAAGAGATGCTAGCTGTACAAAATGCCCTGACAGCATTTAAGGACTACCTTCATCCAGGGCAACTAATGATAAAGACAGACAACACCACAGTTATGTGGTACATAAACAAGCAGGGGGGGTACTCATTCCTACCCCCTTTGCAGACTAGCCATGGCATTGTGGAACACGGCCTTGACCTATCAGATACAACTACAAGCTCATTTCCTGCAAGGAATGCTAAATACTCTGGCAGACGAACTAAGCAGAAATCTTATGGACCCACACGAATGGAAATTGGAACCACAAGTTTTCAACATGTTGACACGCAAATGGGGGAACCCAGACATAGATCTTTTTGCCTCACCCAGAACTATCAGTTGGACAAATTCTGCACAAGAATTTGTCACAAAAAAGCTTGGAAAGTGGATGCTTCATCATTCAGATGGAAAAACCTATCTGTCTATGCTTTTCCACCTCTGTCTCTGCTCTCCAAAGTTCTACTAAAAGTCAAACAGGACTAACCAAAAATGATTTTGATTGCTTCAGACTGGCCTCGCCAACACTGGTACCCACTCCTGTGCAGTGTGTCACACATTTCACCATGGCACCTGCCTCCGACACCTTCCTTACTGTCTTAGCAGAACAACCAAATTCTGCACCCTCCGCTATCAACTTTGAATTTTGCAGTGTGGCTAATCACCTAAATTCATCCTTAGCATCCCTCAGCAAACCTGTGAAGGATGTCATTTTGGAGGCTAGAAGACCTAGTACTAGAAAATCTTATGCTGACAAATGGAAAAGATTCTGTGCCTGGAACCAATCACAAGGAAAAAAGCACAGCAATGCCCCAATATTCCTCCAATTCTATAATACTTAACTGAGATGCTTCATAAGGGCTTATATTTTTCTTCCATAAAAATACATGCCTCTGCCATTTCAGCTCATTACAACACAGAACCTCCCCTCTTCTCTCATCCTCTGCTAAAGCAGTATCTCAGAGGGGCCAATAATTTAAGACCCCCCAGGAGAGCACCAACTCCTGCATGGGACCTCAATTTTGTTTTGGAAAAACTCACTCTCCCTCCTTTTGAGCCAGCTGCTACTGCAGACCTAAAATTTCTCTCCTGGAAAACTGCTTTCCTTTTAGCAGTCACTTCAGCTAGAAGGATTTCAGAATTACAGGCTCTTATGGCAGTGCAGCCTTTCATTATTTTTCATCCAGACAGGGTGGCTCTCAGGACCAATCCATTTTTCATGCTTAAGGTGGTATCCAGAGTGGCTCTTAATCAGACCATTCATCTGCCAACTTTCTTCCCCAATCCACAGAACAAGGGTGAGCGGATTCTGCATTCATTGGATGTACACAGACAATTTAAATTCTACTTGAACAGGACTAAATGTCTAAGAAGATCTGAACTGTTGGTGGCATTTGCTGCAGGGGCAGAGGGAAAGGCTATTTCAAAGCAAACTATTTCCAAATGGATAAGCCATTGCATTCATTTCTGCTATGTGCACCATGGTAAATCTATCCCCAAGGGGATCAGGTCTCATTCCACCAGGGCTGCATCTACTTCTGCAGCCTTTCTCAGAGGGTTTCCTACCAGAGACATTCTAGAAGCTGCTACCTGGAGCTCAGTTCACACGTTCACCAAACATTACCATATACCTCTCTTCTCTAAATCCAGAGCTGGCTTTGCCACTGCTGTCCTGCAGGGCCTTATAGCTGCTCCTAATGCTGTATAAATCCATCCTCCCAACCATAGCTTTGGGATGCTACCCAAATGTAATGACTGCAACAGTGAAATACAAAGAACATAGTACAGTTGTATACACTTACCATAAATGTAGATGTTAGAGTGTATTCACTGTTGCAGTCCTGGTTACCCACCCTCCAGCCCCCTGTTTTTCTGTTGCTATACCTCTCCTTTCGTTTACTATGCTTAAAAGCCTTTTTGGGTGTATTTGCTTTTGTTTGGAGGTATATTTTTTGTGTTTTAAATTATATACTCTATATATATATATATATATATATATATATATATATATATATATATATATATATATTTTGCTCCCCATTTGGGGGGCACCTGACATCTGGGGCAAGAAAAACTGATGACGTCATGGAAGTAGGGACAGCAACTGACGCAGGACCCAAGACTTTGTTAATCAGGCCGACTGAGGGCTACTGCAAGTAGATAACCCAAACGTGATGACTGCAACAGTGAATACACTCGAACATCTACATTTATGGTAAGTGTACACAATTGTACTTTTCTTAGTAACCCCAGATTTAAAGGATGCTTATCACATTCCTGTTGCCTCAGATTTTCAATGTTAAGTAAGATTTCACTTTTTGCTCTGTCCATTACCCTTTGGGTTATCTGCTGTTCCAAGGGTATTCAGTAGCCTATTGCAGACTGAGATATATTCACATTTTGTGAAAATAGACTCCGCGTGTTCAGACCACAATCTTCTTTAATAAACAAAGAGTAAAATTCAGTAGATTCAGCGCTATCGTCTGCTGCAAGCAGACTTCATCAGAATAATGAATACACAGTTCCTCTCTTTTTTATATTCTTGTGTTAAAACAATTAACTACATAATTGTAATTAATAATTAATTAAATCTGTGAATTGAAGCAATTATAACACTAATATTCCGTAAATGCATCACTTCCTTGTATGGTCATGCCACAAAAGGCAGGAAGTGTATGTAAACACAAATCTTTAAAATGCATGCTTTTCTAAATGCTTTGCATCCTACCATTCAGAAATTTCTTTCCTTTCTTTTCCATCCAAAGCAAATTAATGCTTGAATTAAATTAATTACACAGTTTTCTATTTTCTTTTGTAATATGTAATATAATGTAAATATACAAATATAAAATGTACGTGTTCACATAATAAACAATTAAATATATGCACATAGGTTTGAGTAAATTAAATTACTAACAGTTATTTACAGAATTCATTTGTAGGAACTTGTTTTGATATAATAAATTTACAATTATTTCATACTTATAACATGTAGTTCATGTAATAACCTGTAAAACTATTCATTAAAATTTTCAATAAAAATATCACCCTTCTTGATAATACCTATTATATAGTGTATTAACTTCTCATTATATTTTAATTAATTTTTCTTATCTGTTTATATAGAAGTTTAAGAAAAGTCCTTCATCATTTCATTGTTAAAAATTATTAAGCGTTTATATCGAATAAAAATGTTAAAATTATCAAATAATGTTCTAATTTTCATTGTTTATGACAGGAAAATCTCACCAAAGAACTAGACAATATAACAATATTAAAACTCAAATATAAAATTGCTGTGACATAAATAACAGTGTATAATTTACATGAATCTTATATAAAATATGAAATTGATTTATGTTGTTATGTATCCAAAACACTGATGCAAAAGGTCTGATGCAAAAAGTAGTGTGGGGTGGAATTGATAATAGTATCACCCATAATACTTTAAGTTAAATAATATAAAATATAATTATGTATATTGTATATGCCTTCATTAAAAATATGTTACTTAAATTAACATATTTTTTGTTGCTTATTTGTTGATTTAACTTTTAAATCCTTGAGGCCTTATCTATTAATATGGGTTTAATACTTATATATTCATTAAGCCCTGGAGGGGTATTTGATATTAACAATAATTGCCATCTCATTTCTTTCTGCAACAAAACATTTTTAATATTACCCCCCCTGGTGTCCTTTTTAATAATTTCCACAATTCCAAACTTAAAATCTGTAAAACTTTCACATTCCAAAGAATGTTTAAACAAGGCGTTGGTCTCCTTTCTCCTTTTAATATCGTGGGTATGTTCGTAAATTCTCTCTCTGAGAGTCCTCTCAGTCTTACCCACGTAAAACGAGTCACATTTAGAACAAGTAGCCAAATATACCAACATCCTGCTCCTGCAGTTACCTTTACTAAATGTTATCTTACTTTTTAAACTATTCTGAAGTGTGATTTCTACTGATGAATTAATATATGCACACTGCCTGCATCTGCCACATTTTGTGGTACCTTTCTTTTGGTCATTATTATTTGCCTCGGCCTCAAAGATTCTTTTAAAGTTTTTTGCAGTTTTATATGTAAAATTTGGTTTTTTTCCAACCACTTCATAAATATCTTTATTAGTTTTAAAAATACTCCAATTATTTCTTATAATCCCAGTAAAACAATCTGAGAAGCCATTATATTCAACAATGCACGCACTTTTGTAATCTATCTTTTCATCAGTGTTCGTGTTGTTAGGGATAAATCTTTCACCTAATAATGGTTTAAATTTTGTACCCCAACCCTGATATACTTCTGTTAAAATGTCACCTACAAATTGTGTTGGATACCCCCTTTCTATAAATTTTTCCAATAAAAAGGAAAACTCTTTCTCCAAGTCTTGTTTTTGGGAAGTCATTCGTGCAATCCTTACAGCTTGACCCTTGACTATACTTTTCTTTTGGTGTAGAGGGTGTTGGCTGTTGAATTGCAAATAACTATTACACCACGTTTCCTTTCGAAAAATGTTAGATTTAAAGCCACTAGTTATCTTACTTAAGGTGATATCCAAGTAGTTTATATTTTGCTGTTTAATCTCATGGGTGAAGGATAAGAAAGTAGTAGTTTGATTTATATAAGACATAAAGTCTTTTAAGTCATCAGGGGTATCTTCTTCCCATAATAAAAAGATATCATCTAAAAATCTCAAATATATCTTTATATTTTTCATATATGGGCTTTGAAAAATATTTTCTTCCTCCCATCCGAGAAGTACCATATTTGCATATATGGGGGCACATGCTGCCCCCATGGCTACTCCAGTGACTTGTTTATAATATTCTCCTTGAAACATTATAAAATTATTGTCGAGGACCATTTCTGTCAACTCTATTAATAATTTTCTATTGTCATCTGTTGTATTGTAGTATTTGTACACACTATTCTCAAAGTATTCAAACCCTTCGTTTCTAGGAATGCAAGTAAATAAATCTTTCACGTCTATTGTCACTAATTTTATTGTTTCTGACCATAGGTTATTGGTGATTTTTCCTAAAAAATCCCATGAATCTTGTACCAAATGAGTTTGATTTTTCACAATTTCTTTCAAATGGTAATCAATATAAACTGCTAGGGGTTGGGTTTTTGATCTTTTTGCTGACACTATAGGACGAAAGGGAGGTTTGAAAATATTCTTATGTATCTTAGGTATTGCAAAGATATGTGGTATATAAGGATATGTCTGCTTTAAGAAATTGTATGTTTCCTTCCCAATTCTAGTATCTATTAGATATTCTTCCAACCAACTGTCGATTCTGCCGTAGGCAATTTGTATTTCATTATACGATACTGTGGTGTAGGTCTTTTCATCCATTAATAATTCTGTTAGTATATTATTATAAACTTCTTGACTAAAAATGACCATTCCACCACCCTTGTCAGGTTGCATAAACCTCAAGTTTGTATCTTTTATTAAATTTTTCATCAATGTTGTTTCTTTTTCATTTAAATTCATATTTTTATGCAACCTTTTAGATTTTTCATAAGTATCGTAGATGTCGTTGGTTACTATAGCTTCAAAGGTCCCTATCAATGGGTGTAATGGGGGATTGTAAATACTACTTCTACTAGGACCTTGGCCACAACTTGAGGGTTCGTTTTGTAATATATTCCCAGGTTGTTTCTGTTTACACATTAGTTTCAAATTGAGTTTTTAGTAAAAATATTTTTAACTCCAATAAAATATTGGCTAAATCCCCACATGTTGTTTTAACAAATTTAAACCCCTTTGAAAATAAATCAAAGTGTAGTTTTTCCACTTTCAGATTTGTGTAATTATGAATTTTAAATCCTTTGTATATCTGTGTTATACCATTCTCTTCAATATATATTCCTTCTATCTCCCTCTCCTCCCTCTGGTTCTCCATGCTAGTTCTCCCCCTTCCCTCTCCTCTGCAAAACCCTGTGGACCAGGATCCGAGGGGTTTCGTTGCTTGTTTGCTAGCCTTTCCGACCTTCGTGGTCCTAAAAAAGCTTCAATGTCCTCTTGAAATGTGTCTAATTCATCCAGGTGACCATTTCTTGTTTCAAACCTTTCCTGGATTTCTACCCTCCTATTTCTTCCTACTTCTTTGTAATGACCATTTGTTACCTTATGTCCATTTTTTTCTTTTTGATTAATCTTGCTTTTCTGAAAGGGGAGTGGGTAACTATTACCTTTTTTATATTGTTCTCTATCTCTGGTCAATTTTCCTTGTTTTCTCAAATACACTTTCTCTATTTTTTCTTCCACTCTTTTTAAAATTTTCATATACAAATTTTCATAGTCTTCAAACAAGTCCCTAACAATACCACTCTGACATTCATTTACTTCATCAAGTAATTTTTTAAGCTTTACTTCATTGTATTTTATCAATTTAGACATCAATGCAAAACCACAATCATCGAAAAAAGTTTGCATATCATTTATCACATTCTCAGTGTAGTGAATCCCAAAGGGGTATTTATAAAATCTGAGTCCCTGTGGGACTATTTTGTGTGTCAAACATTTGTGCAAATAGTTATTATCAATTTGTAAACATTTATATTTGTACAGTATTTTTTCAAAATAAAACAATTTATCCCTTAGAGTCATTTCCCGTTCATTGTCTTTATTGTCTGGACATTCATTATAATCACCGTTATGAACATTAGCAATTGTTGTTCCATCAAATGAAAATACTTTCTCTAAAATGTTCTTGTAATTGTCTTTACCACGTCCGCCATTAAGCATCCGGCACGTTTTGGTAGTATTTTCTACCGTGTTAGAAGAAATATGCGAGCTAAATGGAACAGTACCTTTTTGTAGATGTTTAGTTTTATCGCCCCCACCGGCTCTGTTTCCTTCCACTTGATTGTCTTCCACGATGTTACCCTGGGTATGTGCTCCACTAGGCTCCCCTTCAAACGATTGTCCATGATTTGGCTTCTGGTCCTGCCCGGTCTTTTACCACCATAACTCCGAACCTCAGGCGTGGAGATGGCGTTAAAACTGCGCTACTTGATGACCAACGGTGCCTGTGTTCTTCCTTCTCACGGTTGCCGGTTCATCTTGTGAAAAAAGTTCTATCAATTTAGTGAGATCTCCTCGTAATGTTGAGATCTCTTCTCTCAAACGGGAAACTTCCCTTTGAGTGTCCAAAATGTTTCCGCTTTGATTGAACGGAATATTCACATTTTGTCTTTAGATTTGCTTATCATTGCAAAGCCTTTTCAAAGTGTTAGGAATCTCTCGCATGAGTAAGAGATCACTTTCACAGACTGGGGTTTAAGAGAATATCCAAAAGCCTTTTCACAGGATTGTTTTCCTAGGCTATCTCCTTGGATACCTTTCTTCAAAGAGATGTCCTTTCACACTAGGAAATTTCACCAGGAATAAATGGAATCAGTAAATTGTCATCAGAGATTGTTGCCTTCTGACAAAGTAATTAGGTGCTATAGTGAGGAAGCAGACGCACATTACCCACCGTATACATAGTCCTTTTGTTTTAGTTGGGAATACACCTGTTGATGTCTGTGCTACAGTTAATCCTCTGTGTACTAGCCATATTTAAACAATGTAAGTGGATTGTTGCTCTCATCTTTTAGTATTTATCTGTACATTGATGCACCTAAGAACTGTTTATGATCTTTGGTAATCCACCAATACGGCTGTCTTTCAAAAAAAAAAAAAAAAGCTTTTCTGTTGGAGGGAAAGTATATCTATATCTACTCCTGTGTGTGTGCATGTGTCTTTTTAACTCAGGGCAGAGCATCAACAAGGCAGTTTCTCCAGATATGTCAGACTCCACAAGAGAAAAATTAATTGGCACCAAAAATCTCTATGGTCCCAACATCAACATTCCAGATTCCTGTTTTGGAATTTGTAAAAAGGGAACTGTGGTTGTGAAGAGACCATCTTTATCTGATCCAAGCATTTTTCCCTTGAGCTTTCAGCATGGTCTGTAACTACAGATGCCTCAGACTTTGCTTGGGGAGCAGTATATATGTGCGTGTGTGTAGTTAAAATATAAACGTGATGTTGGCAGTTATAAATGCTGTCAATTCTCTGTCATCAATACTAAACTGGGGGATGGACCTGATCGTAGGTTCTGTGCAGACTAGTCGTGATAGCCTTGGATATAATTTCAGCACAGAATCATTCTGCATGCATCTCACATCCTGTCAGAGCAGAGTTTTGTGGCAAACAAGCTGAGCAGGACAAGGAGAGACCCTCACAAATGAAAAACTGAGTCAGTGGAACTTTCAGGAACTGATCAGATTGTGGGGAATACCCGAG
Source organism: Protopterus annectens (assembly GCF_019279795.1). Lineage (NCBI taxonomy): Eukaryota > Metazoa > Chordata > Ceratodontiformes > Protopteridae > Protopterus > Protopterus annectens. The sequence continues at coordinate 121,243,195 of NC_056749.1, forward strand.
ATAGACCCATTCACAACAAACAACTGGCAAAATTCTGCTCCAGAACACTTTGCAAGGGGGCCTGGAAAACTAATGCATTTTAATTTCCTTGGATGGGATTTTTGGATTTTCCTGTATGCTTTATCACCCTTTCTCCTGACTTTTAGGGTCATTCTGAAGATTCGGGAGGACTCTCCAAAGGTCTTTATGGTGATTCTCTTTTGGCCCATGCAACAGTGGTCCTCTTTTCTTTTGGAACTGGGCAAGGACAATTACCACAAGCTTCCTCAAAGTTGTGAGTTGCTCACACAAGGAGGGTATTGTCTGATATACCCCAAATCTCAACAACTGCAGGTAACTGCCTTGATAGCTTTTATACCTTTTAGGCACATATTTTATGATAACATTCAGCAGTTATTAATGGAGACAGAGAAACCTGCTACTTCGTGTGATTTGCAGACTGTCTTGGTATGTTGACCTTACCTTATTTTCCACAAAAAAAAGTTTTTTTGAGAATTAATTCTGCTTTTTTGCTTAAAGTGATATCTAAGTTTACTATGAGCCACGCTATCTGATGTTCTTCATGTTTCACTGTTGCAGTCATCACACTTGGGTTGTCTGCCTGCAGGTAGCCCTCAGTCGGCCCAAATACCAGAGACTTAGTATTTCTAGGTTGGTTGCGGTCATTCCAGGACTGACTCAGATCGTCAGGGGTATAAAAACAAGCAGCCAACGCCATTACATCAGTCTTTCTTGCAGAGGAACCCGAAGCAGAAGCACTTCACACGAGTGCCAGTCTGCTGCTACCCATGTTTTCATTTCCGAATTGAATCATCCTGAAGTCATCCTTTTTTCTTGCTCTATCCAGTGTCAGAAAAAGTTAACAATTGTCTCGCCTGTGGAAAGCAAATACCACACCGAGATTTCCAATCTTACTGCATCACCTGTTTAGGTCCAGACCACGACGTTCCTCGCTGTCGGCTTAGTGCTTTGTTCAATGCCTGAACTATTCATCATCAGGCCCTTATTGTTGCGAAATACTTTTGCTCTCGATCTCCGTATTCTGAAATGGCTTCGGTAAGCCATCCAACTACCGATCTTCTGAAAAAACGCAAGGATAAAGACAGAGACAGATCACAAAGGTCCAAAACTGCCGACGACGCTTCCGTTAAGCTAGTCGCCAGTTCGCTGATACTCTAATGCTTTTGCAGCCCCTGATGCCCGCTTCTGTGGATTCACAGGCTGCTACCGAGAACCGTTCAGAGTCCGATTTGCTGCAAGACTCTTCTTTGACTACGGAACCTGCAGATGTCTCTACCTTGGATGGGTCCAGAGCCGCTGTGCAGGCATCTGCTTCTGAGGAAGCTCTTCACACTACCAATACTCGACACAAACCGATGCCTTCTTTTGCGTCTTCAGTTCTGACTAAAACTACCGAGTTTCTTAGGCCAAGAGTGCGAGCTATGCCTTAAAAAAGACAACCCAAACTCAAGCACCTGATATTCTTTGTGTTTCACTGTTGCAGTCATTACATTTGGGTAATTTGCTGGCAGGTTTCCCTCAGTCGGCCTGAATTCCAAAGTCTTGGGTCCTGCGTCTGTTGCCGTCTTCTCTTCCATGACTTTAGGTCATTATGGGTATAAAACATGCAGCCGACGCCAAGTTCTTCAGTCTTTCTTGTTGCGTGGTGCCCGAAGCAGAAGCATTTTTGCAAGTGCCGGTAGGCCGACTACTGAAAAATTTGAGTTTGAATTTCAGAACCGAAGTCTTCACTAAAGCTAAGTACCCCGTTGGGGAAACTTTTTCTTGCTTTTTACCGATGTCAGAAAAAGTTAATAATTGTATTACTTGTGGGAAGCAAATACTTCATAAGGATTTCCATTTATACTGTATTCCTTGCCTAGGCCCTGATCACAACGTGCCTGGCTGTCGGTTTTGTGCTAGATTTAACCAACGTACTATTAAGCGTCTGTATATTTTTACATCAAAGTATTTTGGAAACAGATTTAACTACTCAGAAATGTCATCGGATAGCAATCCGACTACCGGAGTACATAAAAAACGCAAGGAAAAGGACAGAGAAAGGCAGTCGAGATCCAAAACTGATGACGAAGCTTCTCTTAAGCCAGTTGCCGGTACTCAGTGAGGTGCTTTTGTAGCCCCTGATACCCGCTACCTTCAAGTCGCAGGCATCTACCGACACCCATGTGGATTCCGGCATGCCGCGAGATGCTCAAGGTATTGGACCGACGGATGTATCTCCCTCTGATCGGTCTGGAGCCGCTGAGCAGACACCGGTTACTGAGGGTATATTCAGACCTCGACATTTGTATATCAAACCGATGACAGCTGCAAAACGAAAGACAAAAGCAACTTCTAAAACTAAAAAAAGATGCACGAGTAACGTGCACAGGCCTCTATGCCTAAAAACAGATGATCAAAATGGCTGAAGACCTTATTACCTTGATTAGGGGTACCCATCCCCCTCCAGATAAGAGGCCTAGGCAAGACACTGATTATGAATATTTAGATCAGGTTTCTATTTCTTCTGATTCCTCTTCTTATCAGGAATTGTCTATACCTCCCTATGAGGATTCTAAAAGGTTTACTAGGGGGGGAAGGCCCAACGCTATCCCTTTGGAAAAAATTGGTTCTTCAATTTTTTAAAACTTGGTTTTTTTCCCCCAATTTTAAAAATTCACCCAAACTTTTTTGGGGTTTTGTTCCTGCCTCCCAAAAGGTTAGGCCCTCAATTTTTTTTTTTTTATTTTTTTTTTTTTTTTTTTTTTATTTTTTTTTTTTTTTTTTTTTTTTTTTTTTTTTTTTTTTTTTTTTTTTTTTTTTTTTTTTTTTCTTTTTTTTTTTTTTTTTTTTTTTTTTTTTTTTTTTTTTTTTTTTTGGGGGGGGGGGGGCGGGGGGGGGGGGGGGGAGGGGGGGGGGGGGGGGGGGGGGGGGGGGGGGGGCGGGGGGGGGGGGGGGGGGGGGGGGGGGGGGGGGGGGGGCCCAAATCCAAAATTTAGTAATTTCAAAGGGGTTCCCGGTACCCCAGGATTTTTGCCCCGATCCGTATTCAAGGCCCCCCTTTCCCACACCCAGGGAAACCCAAAGCAAAACCCTTCAAAGGTATTGGACCCATTTTTTCCCCCTTTCCAAATTTGGGAACACCTGAAGCACCTTTTTTTGGGTTATATTCAAAAATTAAAAATTTGTTTCCCGGGGAAACCCAAAACCAAAAAAACCAACTTCTAAAATTTTAAAAGCCCCGGGTTTTGTGCCGGGCCCTTTTAATCCCAAAAAACAATATAAAAATTTTTGGCAAAAACCCTTTTCCTTGTTTCAAAGGGGAAACCCATCCCCCCCCGAAAAGAAGGAAAAAGGCAAGACAGAAAAAGGAAAACCCCCCTTAAGACCCCAGGTTTCAAATTTTTCCCCCTGTTTCCCCTTCTGTGGAAATTACTTACCCCCTTGGGGACCCGTTTTGCTGAAGGATCTTTCCTTTGACTCCCCTGGGGATTTTCCTTTGGGGGGAAAAACCCTTGCAACTTTTGGGGGAAGCTTTTCCCCTAAAAGAAAAAAGATTTTTCTCGAATTCAAAAAAGGGGCCCTCGGTTTCCTTCCCCCTAAAGCCCCAATTTTTTTGGCCCCCCTTTTTTAGAACTTTTGGGGGTAATTTGTTTTTAGGGTTTCCAAAGTTTTGGGGCCCTGCCCCCTTTCCTCCCAGTTTGGGCCTTAAGGGATAAAACAGGGCCCGTTTTTCATCTTTTTTTAAGAAATTTTGCTCCCGACCCTTAAAAAAATTTATTTAACAGGGTCCAAAAGAAAGGGCCCCGAAAAATTTTTTTCCCCCTTTAAAAGATTCGGGGAACAAATAAAAGGTTTTTTTAATCTGAACCTTTGGGCCAATAAAAGGGCCTTTCTTTGTCAATTTCCAACCCCTTTAAGGGTAAAACAAATTTTTGGGATTTAAACCCCAAAAAATGATGGTTTTAGAATGTCCAGAAAAAAAAAAAAAGGGCAGGAAAGGCAGCAGTAAAATTGGAAAGCTTCTTTCCCAATTGGGTTTTGATTTTTTTGAGGCCCCTCCTTTGGGGGGCGCGGGTTCCCGGCCCCCCTGGGGAAGGGGCATCCCCGGGTTAAAGGAACCCAAAATTTTCCCCTTAGGGGTTAAACCCGCTAGAGGCCCCCTTTCGGGGGTGATTCCCTTTTGGGTATTAAAGGCGGGAAAAAAGGTTTTAAAAAAAAAGGAAGACAAACTAAGGGTCTATCCCAAAAACGTTAAAAGGGAAACCTTTTCCCAAGGGGGACCCCCCCCAAGTTTAAGGGGCCTGGCCCAAACAAAAATTTGGTCCTTTTCCTGTTTCCGATAAAAGGGAAACCCAACCCCCAAAGGGTTCCGGGGGATTACCAGGAAAGGGGATTTTTCAGGGAAAAGAAATTTTTGGGGGCTTTTAAAACTGGGGAGATAAAGCCAAACCAAAAAGAACCCAAATTTTTTCCCCTTCTCCCTCACCAACCCTTTTCCCCCCTTTTTAGCCCCCTTTGGGGAAAATTGTTTTGGTAAAAATTCCCCGTTTAAAAACCCGGCCCAAGTGGGAAAAAACAGTATACAGGGTCCGATTCCTTTTACATTTTTTTTTGGAAAGGGTTGGCCGACCCTGAAAAAACCCAAAGGGAGAAGGCCCCAACAGAAAAATTTCCCCTCGGGAAGGAGATTCAAAGGGCCCCAAAAAGGGGAAAAGGTTTTTACTCGAACCTTGGAACCCGGGGAAAGGAACAACCCTTGGTCCAAAACATTTGGGGGATTTTGAAAAAAAAGGGAATTTTTCCAAAATTAAAAAAAATTGCGGAATTTTGCAGCAGTTTTGAAAAAGGGGGAAAGAATTTTTGGCTGGGGGTTTTGACCAAAAAGGGGCCCTCCTGGGGGGCCCAAATTAAGGACGTAAAAAGGATCCTGGTTAAAGGCTTTCCCTTAATCTTTAAAACCAAATTTCTGATGCCCTTTGGCTTTTTCTCTTTTTGGGGTTTTAAAAGGCCCGGAAATTTTAAAAAAAGGAAGAACAAATAACCCTTAAACTTTGGGACTTCTAAAATTAAACCCAAAGAAAAAGGACACTCCTTACAAAATTGGCCTTTTGTGAAAAGGTTTCAAAAAAATGCCCCAAAGGGTTTCCAAAAAAGGGGGAAAAGAAATCAAAAACGGGGGCCCCCCCCCAAAAGGGGGAAAAAACCAAACCTTTGGGAAAGCAATCCCAAGGGCTTCCCCCCCACCCAAAGACAAGCAAAGGGGGAAAATTACACTTTTTAAAAATTGGCAAAAAAACCCGGGCTTCTAAAAAAATTCGACCGGGTTCAGGTTTCCCTTTTCCACAATTCCAAGGGAAAAGGGGGCCAATTTTGAAAAATTCAAGGGGAAAAAAAAAAAGGGTTTATGGATAACATTCAACAGTCCGGGAAAAAGGACCCTTTTTTACCGGATTTCTTGGTGGGCAAGGCGGGTCCCAAAACGGGGAATGTTTTAACCTCCCCCGGGCCACCAAAAATTAAAAATGCTGATTTCCCTTTTGGGGCCCAAAGGGCGGGAAAAATGCTTCGGGATTTGGACCCAAAAAAATGCTTTCCCCCAATAAAACCAGAAAAAGTTTCGGGCGGGTTTCAAAATTTCCCTAACCCCTTTGGCTTATTTTCTTCCCGGGGAAAAATCCGGGAAAAAAACGGAACAAAAACCACGGCATGTTATTAAACAAGAAAAAGGGGGACACTCTTTTTACCCCTTTGGGAAAAAAGGGCCTTCAACTGTGGGACAAAAATTTGAAAAAAATAAAATTCCCTTAAAAAGTAAATTCCTGGGGAAAAAACAAAAAAACCCCCCCAGGGTTTAAAAAGGAAAGAAACCAAGGGATCCTTTTTAAAACGATGGAAAAAAAAACCCAAAAGTCTTCGAAAGAAAACGAGGGGGGGAGGCCCGCAAAATTTCCATTTGCCTCTTAAAATTTAAATTTGGAAAAAATTTTAAAAGGAAACTTTCACAAAAAGCGGGAAAAAAGGGGACCCCTTTTCCCTTGTTAAAAACCAAGTTTTGGGGGCCTTTCCCCTCTGCCCTTCACCCAACCCCTGCCAGAAACCAAAAGGATGATAATTAAATTGGGGGCCCCGGAAAACTTGGGCCCCCAAAAAAATACGGGCCCCCCAACCAAAAGGAACTTGTTCAAAACCCAAAACCCCTTGGCCCTTCCTTAAAAGGGAACAACTACTGTAAAGCAAAACCCCAATCGGGGATTAAACAAAAAGGGGCACAACTCTCCCCCTTTTGGCAGTTTCCCAATCATGTAAAGTTTTTCCCAAAAACACCTTAAAGTAAACCGGGAAAAAAAATTGGAGCATTTTAACCCAAAAACCTTATAAAAACCCTTAGGTAAAACAAATAAAGTTCTTGCGGGAATAAAAAGGAAAAAGGGGAAACCCCAAAACCAAATTTTTTCCCCCCAAAATTAAAATTTAAAAACTGAAAGGTTTTGACAAAAGGCCTACCCTTTCCTAAAAAACCCTTTTGCCTTTTTTTGCCTTTTCCCCCAAATTCCAAATGGGGCCAAAAATTTTTCCCCATCCCCTTTATTTCCCCCAACCCAAAGGGGAAAGCCAAAATTTGGCCTTTCCTAAAGACCCCCAATTCCCTCCCCGGGGAAAAAATTTATTTTTGGGGAAAAGCTAAAACCCTGCCTCCTTTTGGAACCAGTGCTACCCAAATTATAAAGTTTTTTTCTTTTGGAAAACCGGGGCCTATCAAAAAAAATTTTTTCGAAAAAGGAAGAGTTTCGGTTTAAAAACCCCCAAGGCTGAAAAGAGCCTTTTCAATTTTCCCCAAACAAGGGTGCTTAAACAAACCTCCCTTTTATCCAAAAAAATTTTCCATTTGGCTCTTAAAAACCAAACCCCCAATTTTTCCATTTTTGCCAAACTTTTAAACCCCCAAAAAATCCCTTTTGCGGGGCCCCAAAGGGGAAAACCCCCTCCCTTCCTT